>NC_137678.1:12615001-12780001 GCF_963989245.1 Nansenia antarctica
TACATGTCACACACGTTTTGACCCGTTAAATAAACTGTCACTTGAAACCGTAGAAGTCAACAAGGCTGGTGTTCTGGCTGAATGAGAGGATGACAGGAACAGAAATTGACTTTTTTTTCTTTCTCCTCTCCGCTCTTCCCCTCTCCTCTCCTCCTCTCCTCTCCTCTCCTCTCCTCTCCTCTCCTCTCCTCTCCTCTCCTCTCCTCTCCTCTCCTCCCGCAGGAGGAGATGGAGAGCCTGGAGGAGGAGAAGGACAGCGAGCTGGCGGAGGCGCAGGAGGAGCTGCGCGTGGCCCAGGAGGAGGTGCTGGTGCTGCAGCAGGCGGCGGAGGAGGCGGCGGCCGAGCGGGAGAACGACATCGCCTCCCTCCAGGAGGAGCTGTGCAGGGTGCGGGCCGAGCTGCAACGCCTCCGCACCACGGCGAGGGAGTACGAGATGGAGATCACCACGCTGCGGGCCGAGATCTGCATGAAGACCTCCCCCCCGCCGGGAGGGAGGAGGAGGAGGAGGAGGAGGAGGAGGAGGAGGAGGAGGAGAAGGAGAAGGTGTGTTTCTGGTTTTTGTTGAATTGTTTGATTGTGGCGTTTCTGTGTTTTGTGTACACGTGTTTGGTTTAGACTTGGACTGTTTATTCGTCACTGGAGGGGGAGGTGGGGAGGGAGGGATGGGGGAGAGGGGAGTGGTGACGGGGGGGATGAGACAGGAGCGATGAAGTGGAGAGGAGGAGGAGGAGGAGGAGAGGAGAATGGGGAGTCTCGGACGGTGTGTTTCTGGTTTTGTTGAATGGACCTATCGCTAAGCCACGCCCTAAAATATAAATTGTCCAATCGTATCACAGCAAAAGTCACTACAGGCAGAAAACTCGGACAAACTTGCTAATATCTGATGTTGAAAAGCTTCTAGACTAAATATTCTTGTTATCTTTAAAAAACATGCCTATTACTTGCTGTGGTAGATGAGAAATCAGACATTTGAACTCCCGCCATTGTAAGTCATTGAATGTCATTCAGTCACGGTCGGTCAGTCAGTCACTGTCAGTGAAGCGTTGTTTGTTTGTCTGAGTTTTCAAAGGGGGCGTGGCTTAGCGATAGGTCCATTGTTTGATTGTGGCGTTTCTGTCTTTCCTGTACACGTGTTTGTTTGGACTGTTTATTCGTCACTGGATCAGAGCCGTTCATGTTTTTAATCTGAGTTTGTAAATAGTGACACCTAGAGGGCACCTGTGAGGTGTGATAGGGTTATGATATTATGATATTATAATATTATATACCTGGGTCCTGGCACAGCCAGTCAGTGTCATTAGATGCACGTGTGCGTGAAGCTGGAACACACAGATGCAGAGACACAGTTTTCCATCGTTGTTTATTCATATTATATATAGCTTTTTAAATATACTTTATTTATTATTTTATTTTGGAACATTGGAAAGGCCTATTTTGGTTTCTTTGGGGATTTTCTCTTTTGTTTGATGTCTCCCTTTGAGTGCAATGTAACTAACTCCCTAATTGGATTCATTGGCTGGCCTGGATTATCATTACTCTGTCTATAGGGACAGAGAAGGGAGGCCCAAGCCCAGAAGTATAATAATGAAGAGGATGACTCAGAACATGTCCAAGGGCGCATTCACACTTTTTTCAGCGCTTAACAAATCAAAGGTTTATTATTATTATTATTATTTATGAATATTCATAATAATGTATTCTTCTTGTTCTTCTTATTGTTACTATTATTATTATTATTATTATTATTATTATTATTATCATCATCGTCACCATCATCATTATTATTAGACCAACCTTACTACTACTACTACTAGTACCAACTACTACTACTACTGCAACTACTACTACTACTAGTACTACTGCTATTACTACTGCTACTACTACTACTACTACTACTACTACTACTACTACTACTACTACTACTACTACTACAACTACTACTACTACTACTACTACTACTACTACTACAACTACTACTACTACTACTACTACTACTACTACTACTACTACTACTACTACTACTACTACTACTACAACTACTACTACTACTACTACTACTACTACTACTACTACTACTACTACTACTACTACTACTACTACTACTACTACTGATCCTCCTGATCCCAGCCTACACTACCATGAGGAAAAGTGCTCCCATCACCACTAAGACTGTCAGAACCTGGCCAGCAGGGTCCGCTCCACTGCAGATCTGCCTGAATGACACCTCATGGCAGGAATATGAGCATGAGGACCTGGAACAGTTCACGTCGTCGGTTCTGAACCACATAGTGAACTGCACCAACTCAGTCACCGTGGACAAACGGGTCCGGGTCTACCCCAACACGAAGCCATGGATGACTGGGAAGGTCCAAAAACTGATCAATGAGAGGGACAACGCCTTCGCAGGGAAGGGCACACTGCTGTACAGCACCACCAGGGCTAACCTAAAGCGCGGCATCCGGGAGGCCAAGGCAGACCACAGAGAGAAGATTGAGGAATGCTTCCTGAGCAACGACTCCAGGCGGGTGTGGCAGGGGGTTCAGCACATGACAAACTTCAGAGCCAACAGGCTCACAGCCGCAGAGGACGACCCCCTGCTGGCGGAAAAGCTGAACTCCTTCTACGCCCGGTTCGACGAGGGGCGAACGGAGGTAACCACAACACAAACACCACTCTCTCCAGCTCTCAGCAGCCTCACCCTCACAGAGCATGAAGTGAGACGCGTGCTGAAGGCGGTGGACCCCAGGAAAGCCTCAGGGCCGGATGGCGTCCTGGGACGGGTGCTGAGGGACTGCGCCGACCAGCTGGCCGGGGTTTTCACCAACATCTTCAACCAGTCCCTGTCCCAGGCCACCATCCCACCCTGCCTGAAAACCTCAACTATCATCCCAGTCCCGAAGAAAAGCACGGTGAGCTGCCTAAACGACTACCGCCCGGTGGCACTCACACCAATCATCATGAAGTGCTTCGAGAAACTAGTCCGGGCCCACATAGTCACACGCCTCCCGCCCAACCTGGATCCATACCAGTTCGCCTACAGAGCCCACAGGTCCACAGAGGACGCCATCGCGACGACTCTCCACTCCACTCTATCCCACCTGGAGAGGGGAAACAGCTACGCGAGACTGCTCTTTGTGGACTTCAGCTCTGCCTTCAACACCATCCTTCCAGACAGGCTAGTGACCAAACTACTAGACCTGGGACTATCACACTCTATATGTGCATGGATCAAGGACTTCCTGTCCGACCGCCCCCAGAGGGTGCGGGTGGGCTCCCACACCTCCACAGCCCTCAGACTCAGCACTGGGTCCCCCCAGGGCTGCGTGCTAAGCCCCATCCTCTACAACCTCTACACCTACGACTTCACCCCCGTCCACCCCAGCAACTCCATCGTAAAGTTTGCAGACGACACCACCGTGGTGGGCTGCATCTCGGGGGGGGACGAGGCGGCGTACAGGGATGAGGTAGAGCAGCTGAGCAAGCTGTGCAAGGTTAACAACCTGCTGCTGAACCAGTCAAAGACCCAGGAAATCATCGTGGACTTCAGGAGGAAAAAATCTGAGGTCCAGCCCCTGCTCATTGACGGAGGGAGCGTGGAGAGAGTCTCAACCCTCCGATTCCTGGGGGTGCACATACAGGATGACCTGTCCTGGAAGAACAACACAGCAGCCATCATCAAGAAGGCACAACAGCGGCTCTTCTTCCTGAGAGTCCTCAGGAAGGACCACACCAGACAGGAGATACTGGTGGCCTTCTACCGCTGCGCAGTGGAGAGCATCCTCACCTACTGCATCTGCAACTGGTTCTCCAGCTGCACAGCCGCAGAGAGGAATGCGCTACAGAGAGTCGTGAGAACGGCCCAGAAGATCACCGGCGCCCCCCTCCCCTCTCTGGAAGAGCTGTACAACACATGCTGCCTCAGGAAGGCCTCCAAGATCTCCAGAGACCCATCCCACCCTGGGTACGAACACTTTGCTCGGCTGCCCTCGAACAGGCGGTACAGGACCATGTTCGCAAGGACAAACAGACTGAAGCTCAGCTTCTACCCCAGGGCCATCCAGGCCCTGAACACAGCAAAGACCTAGGTTCTGGGCCCTGGACAGTCTGGATGGCAGCTGCTGGATTGAAAAATCAGGTGTAGTGCTGAGGCACAAATGTGTACATTTCAAGCCTGCAAACTGCGACACTTTAAATGAATGTGCAATAACACTATGTGCAATATGACAACCCTAGGGTACATAAGGTTGCAGAGAAATAGGAAATGTTAGAATAGGTATAGCATAGAGTACAGCACAGTGTGTTATCTGTACAGTATAGTATAGTGGATAGTGTACATAGCCTTTATTTATGTAAACCAGCTCCTTTCTCTTCTTGTTTTTTTCGGTTTTTTTTCTTTCCTAGCACCAGGGGAGCCCCCCCTCCCACATTTCGTTGTTTGGTACCTGTACTATATCAATGACAATAAAGACCATTCATTCATTCATTCATTCATACTACAACTACTACTACTACTACTACTACTACTACTACTACTACTACTACTACTACTACTACTACTACTACTACTACTACTACTACTACTACTATTAATACTAATACTACTAACTACTACTACTACTACTACTACTACTACTACTACTACTACTACTACTACTACTACTACTACCACTACTACTACCACTACCACTACTACTACTACTACTACTACTACTACTACTACTACTACTACTACTACTACTACTATTACTATTACTACTACTATTACTACTACAACTATTACTACTACTAATTCATTTCTGTCATTTAGAGCTGAGGGGAGCAACAGAGAGACAGACAACAGGACAGCAACAGAGAGACAGACAACAGGACAGCAACAGGGAGACAGACAACAGGACAGCAACAGAGAGACAGACAACAGGACAGCAACAGAGAGACAGACAACAGGAGAAGACAGCAACAGAGAGACAGACAACAGGACAGCAACATAGAGACAGACAACAGCAGAGGAGAGCAACAGAGAGACAGACAACAGGACAGCAACAGAGAGACAGACAACAGGAGAGGACAGCAACAGAGAGACAGACAACAGGACAGTAACAGAGAGACGGACAACAGGACAGCAACAGAGAGACAGACAACAGGACAGTAACAGAGAGACAACGGGAGAGGAGAGCAATAGAGACAGAACTGAATGCACTGAACCTTTTTTTAAATTCTTTGCATTATTAACACTGTTGTGTTATTGTGTTATTAACAGTGTTGGGCACGTTACTTTAAAAAAGTAATTAGTTATAGTTACTAGTTACTTATCCCAAAAAGTAACTGAGTTAGTAACTGAATTACTTCATTATAAAAGTAACTAGTTACTAGGGAAAGTAACTATTGCGTTACTTTTTACCACGGTGCAGTGGGCTAGCCGTGGTGTCAGTCAGCCAAATGTGACAAGGAAAAGCTTACCCACTGCCAGATTAGAAGATAAATGTGCCATCTAGGGGACCAAAGTGTCCCTATCAGGAAGAAAATAATTTGGAACAGATTAATCAACAGACCACAACTGGTAGACATACTGTACTTTAAGTATTTTCTTCATTACAAAAGTAAACACAATATAAAGTGCTTTTGTAATGTTGTGTAAATTAAATAAATCAAACTGTCACACAACTTCAGACAACTGGTAGATATACTGTAACTTCAAGTATTTTCAACACAACAAAAGTAAACAGTTAAACAATATGAAGTGCTTTTAAAGTAGTACTGAAAAAGTAAGACATGAATTTCTTGGACAAATCCAACTTTAGCTCCTAAACATTCATTCATTCATCTATCCATCCGTACACTCCTTCCTAACACTCATCCATCCATGCATGCATTCATTCATCCAGCCAACCCAGTCATCTAACATCCTAGCCAATATGAAGTGCTTTTAAATCTTTGTAGTGTAAATTAAATAAATCAAACTGTCACACAACTTCAGATAACTGGTAGACATACTGTAACTTCAAGTATTTTCAACACAACAAAAGTAAACAGTTAAACAATATGAAGTGCTTTTAAAGTAGTACTGAAATCCATCCATACACTCCTTCCTAACACTCATCCATCCATGCATGCATTCATTCATCCAGCCAACCCAGTCATCTAACCATCCTAGCCATTAAACCAGTGATTATATCTTAAAAGCAGAAGCTTTTCAAACTTCTGGTCAGAGAGCCTGTTCCTCTTTGGAGTGAAGACGAGCTTCCCCAGGCTAAACAGTCTCTCTACGGGGGCGCTGGATGGAGTGGCTGCATTGTATTTGAGTGAAATTTTCTTTATCCGTGGAAATCCATTAAGAGTGTCCATCCCTTGTCCTCCTGATTTGAGATAATCCATAACTTCACTTTCAGCAGTAGCAGAGGGGTCATCCTCATCCTCAAAGGAAAATAACTCCTCTTTGGCTGAGTCAGTGAGTGTTGGTGTGCTGGTAGTACCTGTTTGCTGGTCTTCGTCTTGGACACTTTTCCGGCACTCTGCCAGCAGACTTGCCTTGGCCTTATCCTTCCTGTCCTGTATCCGCAGCCAACGTAGTTTAAACCTGGGCAGAGTCACAGCAGCCAAGACAGCATTGTCGCTTTCCAGCACCTCTGCAAATCTTGTTTTGATTGCCTGAAATGATACATAATGCAAAGAGCATATTATACTGACTGTCTTACACACACACAAACAAACACACACACACACACACACACACACACACACACACACTAATAGCATTACACATTAACCATATTTAAAAACTTTTCATAATGTATGGATGCATTTAATGTATGTAAAGATAAATACTAGTTCTTACCTTGACAACTGCCTCTGGGAGGTCAACAAGGATTTGCAGGCCACTCTTCAGTTCCAGGGTCTTGAACATCAGTGTCTCGAGCGTGGGTAGGAGTGTGCCATGGAAACAGTGGTCTTCTCCCTGAAGAATGTCTAAGGCCACTGTTAGTGGCTTCATTACACTACAGTACTCCCTGATGAACTGATGCTCTCGTTCTGTGATGGCTTTCAACCCGAACTTGGAGGAGATGGTGTTCAGCTCGACTATAGGGATCTCACAGATTCGAACAAGGGCATCATAGAACGAGTTCCATCTTGTAGTGCAAGGGACTAGCAGCTTCCTTGCGATGACATCATCCACGGTCTCTGCGGCCACCGTTGAACGGCTAGCCTTGTTCCATAAGCCTGTGCATTTTGTCGTAGCACTTCTGTATATTGCTTTTGCTTCTGGTCTTGACAGTAGCCACTTGTCAACATCAGTACATGAAACCAGGTTTAATGTGTGCGATGCACATCTCTGATGTGGCGGCAAAGTAATCACAGCATCATCATCACCAACACTGTTTTGCAAGACATCATTAATGTTCATAAAAGTCACCTCATCCTCATCCTCCCCAGAGTCATCCTCCTTGGCTGGCTGGTACATTTTGAAGGCCTTGACGAAATTAGAGCCATTATCCGTGACAGTTGATGTTATTTTGTGGGATATGCCATAGGATGAGTGAATGTAGTCAAGTTCAGTTGCAATACTGTCGTGAGTATGACGGCCCTTGAATCGTCTGCATGCCAGGGCTGCTTTCCTTCGTTCCATGCTATGTGGATGAATCCAATGCGCGGTCACGCCAAGATAGCTTTTATTATGTGCAGTCCAAATGTCTGCAGTTGTAGAGACATATTCTATCTCTTCAAATTTATTTTGGAGCTCGGCATTCATTTTGGCGTACTCGGCGTCTATATATTTAGAAAACGTCTTTCTGCATGGTGGACCGGCCCTCCTCTCGCCGGTATTTTGGCAATTAGGGCTCTGAAGGAGTCAGAATCAACTGTTGATAACGGAAGCATGTTCTCAACAACATACCTGCCTATCATTCCGTTCAGTTCAGTCTGTGTCACAAGTTTTTGTGGAGCTGACGCAGAAAAATCCATCTTTAGCTGCTTGGACGGCGTGGCTCCGTGTCCTTCTTTGTTAGCGGAGCTCACGTTTGCCACACCTGGCCTGCTATCATCATCAACGGTTTTAGCCACTAGTTTTGTAGAAGCGTGTGCAGTTGAGAGATGCTTCATCAGGTTAGAGTTGCTTACAACGGACGTGGACAAACATTTAGCTCCGGGACATAAAGTACACTTCACATGTACGTTTTTAAATTTTACCTCAATGAGGTTGAAATAGTGCCTGTACTTCCACCGTGAAAACGCCACGTTCACCTCAGAACACTCGGGACTCGCCATTGCTGCTTGTCTCTCTCTGATAGTTTGAGTGTGTGTGTGGTGCTGTGCGCGCGTGTGGTTTGTGTGTAGAAACATCCGCACAACACTGAACTATGGTTGGCTCTACCATACCCAATCATGATCACTTAAGCGGTTGTCTCGCCCCTCCCCTCCCCCCTCCCCAACAATCAAAAACACCTTTGCAGCTGTGACTGAGGTCGGATGACAATGAGAAGCTTCAGTAAAGTAACTAGTAACGCGCCGCATTGAATTACCGGTAACGGTAACGATGGAAATAGTAATCAATTAGATTACCCGTTACTGAAAAAAGTAACGCCGTTAGTAACGCCGTTTATTCTAACGCCGTTATTCACATCACTGGTTATTAAAGTGTTTAAGTGTTTTATGGTAAAGCATTATGAGTGGTGTGTGTGTGCAGGGTGCTGGTGAGTTGTATATTTTGGGGAGGGGGGAGTCCCATCGCTGTGTGGGCATGATTCGCGCGTGCATGAGAAAATTTCGCACTGTTATTTTGGAGACCCCCACAGAGCTCAGCTTATAACTCGAACCCTGTTAGTAAGAGTCTATTAAAATGGAAGCCAAGTTTCTTAAACATGGCGAAGACACAGCTATACTAGAACGAGGAGTAAGGAATAAATGGCGCTGGGCATGGATAGAGGAGAGTAGTGAGGGGAAGCCTTATGGACGTGGTGCCTCAAACTGAGGGAGCCAGGTGCTTGTTTCTGTACGCCGTGCTCAAAGAAACTCGTCTACGGCAGTATAGTATATACTATAGTATATATATATATATACATATATATAGTATAGTATATAGTATAGTAGTGGGAAGAAGGTTATTGCTCGACATGCCTCAGATCCCGGTCACCAAGCTTCGGTTTGAGCGCTTGCTCATACAACAACCTTGCCGGGAGCGACGGCGACAGGTATCTTCAATGACCGACCGTGTTTGCGAGCAAAAGATCTGAGTGTGCGCGTTTATAGCTGAACATGATCTGTCTTTCACAAAGGCTCAGCCACTCGTCGATTTGTGCAAGAAGCTATCAGAAGACAAAAATGCACTGACAAAGCTGTCCGTTTCCAATCAGCACGCCAGCTATTTAAACACACATGGCCTTTGTCCCGGAATTTAAAAAACGGCTGTGTGAAAAGCTTAAAAAGCAACGTTTTCAATGAATATCGACGAAGCTACTAATATTAACATGGACAAAATCCTCAATGTCCTTGTTCGATTTTTTGATGATGATCTGGCGAAAGTAACAACACAACACCTAGCCAGCAGGAAAGTAAACATCGCCAACTCGTCAGCCCTCATGCATGACTGGTCACTAGTCATCAGTATTCTACTTGATGGAGATCTATTGATCTATTGTTTTAGTGATAGTGGCTTAATAAGTGATGCAATCAGTTTGGCCTTAAGTGATTTAATCAGTTTGTGACCCCCCTCCCCAAGAAAAAGTTTCAGGCACAGGAAACTTTTTCCCACTTTAAGCCCTGCACACACACACACACACACACACACACACACACACACACACACACACACACACACACACACACACACACACACACACACACACGCATACGAGGGGATGGAGGTGGGTTAAGGATCTATATATATGTCTATCTATTCTTGCCATTTAAAAAAAATAATATCCTTTTTCTGTATTTTTTAATGATATATGTAAAGCACATTGAATTGATTGCCCCTGTTGTATGAAATGTGCTCTACAAATAAACCTGCCTTGCCTTGCCTGTACTGCCATGTGTTGTGTCTGGTCTCAGGGTGTTCTACCTGTTCTCTCTCTCCCAGATGGCCAGTGGTGAAGGGAGGATGCTGAGGGAGAGGCGTGAGGTCCAGCCCTCCGAGGATGAACAGATGAAGCGCAGGACGGCGGAGGAGAAAGCCCAGGGGGTAGGGTGACTCACACTACACGCACAGGATGTTGATTTATATTTTTGACCCAGTCAGAATAAATCACAAATGTACACTTCTATCAACTGTGTGTGTGTGTGTGTGTGTGTGTGTGTGTGTGTTGCAGGAGAATACGTGGAGGTTACATGACCCGTACGCTACATTCAGGGAAGACAAGCCTCTGAAAATAGGTCAGGAAACCTCGTCCCTACACACGAATGTAGTCCACTCACACAACCTTGGTCAACAGACAATATTCACTTTGAGCACAGCGGGTTTGTGAATGCCTGCCTTCATTGTGTGTGTGTGTGTGTGTGTGTCCGTCCGTCCGTCCGTCCGTCCTCCTAGGTAAATGTTACAAGGTGCCTCAGGGTCTCAGCGATGAGGGCAAGAGGAAAAGGAAAGGCCCCACCGTGCTCCAAGACTTCTGGACCTGGTACACCGGCACCTGTGAGTTTGTTTGTTTGTGTGTGTGTTGGTCTTTCAATGTGTGTGTCGTCAATGAGTCTCCCGTGAGTGTGAGTTGGACAGACCATGTTAGGCTGTGAGTTGGACAGACAGAGCGTGTTAGGCTGTGAGTTGGACAGACAGACCGTTAGGCTGTGAGTTGGACAGACAGACCGTTAGGCTGTGAGTTGGACAGACAGAGCGTGTTAGGCTGTGAGTTGGACAGACAGAGCGTGTTAGGCTGTGAGTTGGACAGACAGGCCGTTAGGCTGTGAGTTGGACAGACAGACCGTGTAAGGCTGTGATTTGGACAGACAGACTGTGTTAGGCTGTGAGTTGGACAGACAGAGCGTGTTAGGCTGTGAGTTGGACAGACAGAGCGTGTTAGGCTGTGAGTTGGACAGACAGAGCGTGTTAGGCTGTGAGTTGGACAGACAGACTGTGTTAGGCTGTGAGTTGGACAGACAGAGCGTGTTAGGCTGTGAGTTGGACAGAGAGAGCGTGTTAGGCTGCGAGTCCTGACCCATGCCCTCCTCTCGTTCCAGACGACCCCCCCGATCGCAAGCTGAAGAACGGACCGGAGTTGACAGGTAAACGGTCTCTGGGGTGCCTGGAACTGGTGTTGTGTTCCTGCTTGTGTCCTGCCTGGGCTGAGTAAGTCACGTCTCCTGTTCTGTTGCAGACCTGAACTACATTTATTTGGCTAAAATGAAAGAGAAGCTGAAGACACGGAAGAGGATCCTAAAGAGAACGGTGTGTGTGTGTGTGTGTGTGTTTCTGTACAGCTGTGGCTTACTATAAGTGTGTGTGCGCGTGTGTGTGTGTGTATTTCTGTACAGCTGTGGCTTACTATAAGTTTGTGTGTGTGTGTGTGTGTGTTGTGGTGACCACCACGTAGACCCGGTAAACACACCACCCAGACAGGAGACAACACAGCGCTAAAGTTTCAAAACCGCCCACTGGACGTATTTATTTAGGAAAAAAAGGAGAGTTACGGAGAAAGCAAAAAGGTCCAACTAAAACTCGCCTCCGGGCGGCTAACGGTGGAACCTCTAGGGGAGGGCAAAAGGGTGGACTCAATTCCTCTCGGGGGGACACTCCGGTGTCCCGTCTCCGAGCTCCGGGGGGTATTTGGGCAGAGGGGCTGGTCGCTCCGCTATCGGCAGGCGGGCTCGCGCTCCCCCTACTCCCGGCTCTCTCTTTACTGTGGGAAACAAGACATACAATTAATCCCACCAGTCCGTACCACGGCCCTCACCCATACGCGTGTCGTCGCGTAGCCTCTCGCTCCCTTTCTGACGCCTCCGCCTCCGCTTATCATTCCTCCACCCGTTCGCGCCGCAGGTGCTCCGCATTCCCGTAACGAGCCCTCGACCTGATGGAGTGATGTGCACCAGCCGGGTGTGATGGGCGTAGACTCCGTTAATGACGCGGCCCCTTAATCTATGCGGCCGCTGTCCAGGGTGCTGAAGGCCAGGTATACCCGGGGCTGCGTGCGGGTCACCACAGTGTGTGTGTGTGTATTTCTGTACAGCTGTGGCTTACTATAAGTGTGTGTACGTGTGTGTGTATTTCTGTACAGCTGTGGCTTACTATAAGTGTGTGTGTGTGTGATTTCTGTCCAGCTGTGACCTACTATAAGTGTGCGTGCGTGTGTCTCCATGCTTATAAGTGTGCGTGAGTGTGTGGCTCATAAGTGTGTACTAACGGTGGCCTCTGGGGGTCTCAGGGTGTGTTTGTGTCAGACGAGGAGCTGAAGAGGACGTACCTGCAGCTGGACGAGAGAGAAGAGAGAGAGGGAGGGGAAGGAGGGGAGGACGCCCAGCCAGAGGGACTCAGACTCCACGACCACCAGGGTGAGACCTGGCACCCTGACCTTTCACCTTTGACCCACCCTGTAACCCCAGACCGTCCCTGGTCAACCCTGGTCAGCTGACCCCTCCTCACACCCAGCCTCAGCACCTGACCAGTAGCGGGGCTGACGGCCGGTCTCTCTGGGTCCTGCTGTGGTCTCCGCTGCTGTCTGTCTGAGTTAGAGAAGGTTCCGGGTGTCAGTACAGTACTATTTACACTATCTAAATATCATTAGAGAAGAGATTTGGTGAGGCTGCATTCTCATTTGATGCACCTAAATTGTGGAATGCACTGCCAGTTTACATTAGGGATGCAACCTCAGCAAATATGTCCAAGTCAAGACTAAAAACCCATCTTTTTAACTCATTGACTGCCAAAGACGCCATTTGGCGTCTTATAAATTAGTAACGTTGACTGTTTTTTTTTCTTTTTTCGGGGATGGCCATATTGACGTCTTATACACCTGGTGTGTGAATTTCAGACTTGGGTGTAATGTATTTCTGCCCCAGATGGGGGCAGCAGTTCGATTTAGCTCAGATATAAAAGCTGAAGAAGAAGGCGTGTTGTGGGTTGTATGTGGAAAATGGCGAAAAGGTTAGCGAAAACGAGCGGAGACAAACATAAGCAGTATAAGCAGTTGACACTGGCACAGAGCTTGTCTGGCAGTGGATCTGCAAGGAGTGTGGTGCCGATCAGGTCAACTGCAAGCAGATCTGGTGCAGGAGATGCACAAAATGTTGCAGATGGTGAGAACCGGAGCAACGCGCAACGCTACACTCGTGGTAGCATTGCTGGACCATCGGAGCCACGTCGCCCCGACTCTTCAAACAGTTCAGAGTCGGAGGACGAAGAACCCGACCCTGACTCGTCAGACGAGTGGTTGCCATCCGGATCGGCTAGCAGCAGGGAATCCTCTCCAGATCAGCGGGGATCCACGATCCAAGACAAAAATGTGAGTGTGAAAAGCAAAGGTAAACATATAATATATAGAAATATCATTACAATACACTACACTATTACACTACACTATTACACTATTACTATTACTATTACACTATTACACTACATCATTACAAAGCAATAAAACATGCCTTTTGTATATATATTTTGTATAAAATGGTATATATTTCAATATTTTACAGTCCCTGAATCGAGCAGAGGACGTGCCTCAACCAGAGGGTGTGCTGCAAGGAGACGGCTGTCTTCAGAGAAAGATGCTGGTTGGGGTCAGGGTGAGTGGCAACCCACAAAGGTTCCATTCACGGCAACCCCTGGACCCCAGAATGCTGCTGCAGAGCTGGAATCTGACCTGCCGGTTGATTTCCTGGAGCTGCTTGATACTGATGAGCTGCTGCAGCACATTGCAGATCAAACCAACCTGTATGCCCAGCAGTTTTTACAGGCACATCCCGGCACTCTGCCACACTCCAGAGGGAGGTTATGGAAACTGGTGACAGTCCCAGAACTGAAACAATTCTTTGGACTCACTTTCATCACCGGTTACATAAAAAAGCCAAATCTAGAAATGTATTGGAGTGTGGATCCACAGGACGCCACTCCATACTTCAATAAAACCATGCCGAGGAACAGGTTCCAGCTCATCTGGAAGTTCCTCCACTACAACAATAATGCATCACAGGACGCCACAGATAAAATGTATAAAGTGCGTCCTGTTTTAGATTATATTGTAGCCAAATTCAAAGAGCTGTATCAGCCCTTTGAAAGTATCTGCATTGATGAAGGAATGATGCAGTGGTGTGGCCGCCTATCATTTAAAGTGTATAACCCTCAGAAGCCGGTGAAGTATGGAATTAAATCCTACATACTGTGTGACTCTTATACTGGGTATTGTTTTAACATGAAGCCTTATGTTGGCCAGCATAACACACTCCCAGACACAGTGTTCTCCCTCCTTGACCGTCTCACAGGACACGGATACACACTGTACATGGACAACTTTTATAACTCTGTGCAACTGTGTGAGCAGTTGATCAAAGCCAACACCAACGTCTGCGGAACACTGCGAAAAAACAGGGGGGAACCGCAGATCATAAGGGAGCCGACAAAGACCGACTTGGGTGTGGAGGGGAGGCTGGTGCGGCACAATGGCAGGGTGCTGGTTATGGCATGGCAGGACAAGCGTCTGGTGAGGATGGTGACAACCTGCCACCATGACAGCATGCAGAGGGTGGAGGTGTGGCAGAAGGGGCAGAAGGAGAAGGTGGGTCAGCTCAAACCGGAGTGTGTTGTGGCATACAATGCCTGCATGAATGGGGTGGACAAACTTGACCAGAACATTGCATACTACCCATTCATTAGGAAAACACTCAACTGGTCAAAAAAGTTTGTGGCGTACTTGTTTCAGCTTTGTGTGTTCAATGCCTATGTGCTGTACAAGGCCAGGAACCCGGGAAGTGCAAAACACACTTGGAGTTCATGAGGAGGGTGGCGAGGTCGTGGACTGAAAAAACCTATGTAGCGGAGGAGGAGGAGGAGGAGGAGGAGGAGAGAGGAGGAGGAGGGGGAGGAAGAGGAGGAAGAGGAGGAGAGAGGAGGAGGGGGAGGAGGGGGAGAGAGGAGGAGGGGGGGGGGGAGGAGGAGGAGGAGGAAGAGGAGGTCCGACAAACCAGGGCAGCAAGACAGAGAGACCCAGACAGCAGGCTGGATGGCCGGATGGCCAGGCATGAGTTGGAACGCTTAAGGCCCACCAGCAATAACACACAGCCAGCAAGAAAATGTAGGGTCTGCATTCGAAGGGGTAAAAGGAGCGAGACCAGAATGTGGTGCAGGTCCTGCCATGTACCCCTGCACTCAGGAGAGTGCTTCAAAGCCTACCACACAGAAAAAAATATGATTGAGTGATGATGATTCTAAATGTTCTAAATCTGTGAATAAATGTAGTTATTTTGTCATCAAAAGCCTTTTTTCCTGTGTTGTTTTTATTGTTTCATAGAAGTAAACAACTTTTCAGATGTTTGAGGTGTCACTAAAACTAAAATATGTGGACGTCAGTCACCGTTTTGCTTGAATTTGCTTCTCTGCAGAAAAAGCTCGTTTTCTCTGTTTATTGGTCAAAATCAGGTGTTTTTGCTGAAACCACCCTATGTTCTACGGCCGATTTCTAAACACTCAAAGAGGCTAGAAACAAACTTTCTTTTTCTGATGAAAGAAGAGAGTCTAAAGTCTTGGTAGATATGTTCAATGTTTATGTAGTCCGGAAAGTCAATTTGGTGGGTCTTCAAAGTTCAGCGAAAATGCCCCAAAAGTCTGGCAGTATGGAGCTCTCTGCTCTGAATATGGCTGGCAGTCAAAGAGTTTTTAATATTGCCTTTAAATGACTAAATAATTAAATTATTATTATATAATGATTGGAGCACTTTGAGCTGCGCTATACAAAGAAAGCTACGTTTGCAGGAAAAGCGCTATACAAAGAAAGTTTTTTTCTGATTTTCAAATCAGACCAGAGTGTCTTTTTCAACGGAGTCCTGCTATAGAAATGATACAAGTACATCGGATATAAGCTAAAGCAAACAGGATACCATTTCATAGAAACATGAACACTAGGTGGTAACGAGGAGATAGGTAGGTGCTAGGGATGATGGTAGGTAGTCCACCTGACACTAGTCCCAGTCATCTTAGTGGTATCATTCCTGTGTGTCTGGGCCTGGGTGAAAGGTACACCGAGGTACGATGGTAGCCTAAATGGCATTAGGCCCCGACGTTCGTCTTAATGGTACTGTTCCTCTGTGTCTGGGCCTAGGTGACGACCATTCTGACGAGGACCACGACTTCCTGGCTGACATCCCCGCTGAGTTTGGAGGTGGTCAGGACTTCATAGTGCCACGTATTCCCGGGCGGTGCTACTGTTTATCCTGTCCGTCTGTCCTTCCCTCAGTCCCCATACATTCACCCTGTCATATTCAAATATGTGACTGCTCCTGGTGTTTCTGGACACCTCTCGGAAATGAGAAAGACGTCAAATTCGTCTTTAAAGTTTTTTTTTTTTCTTCAGATTTTCGTTTTTTTAGCTAACATTCAACTCGAAGATTCCATGTGTCGGTTGGATGTGTGTGTGTTGAATGTGTGTGTGTCTGTTGCTTGCAGAGCCCCAGCAGATGGGATGAGCTATGAAGACCTGGTGAAGCAGAGTGTGGTACGTACCGTAGGCCACGCCCCCTGGTCTCCTGTCCCAGGGTGCACCACGCACCGGGAGACCGGGTTGTAGCAGCCCTGAGTGAGGTCGGGAACAGGAAGTCGTTCGCTTCCATAGTCCACGGCCTGGACAACTTTGAGGCCTGCAAGTACATGCTTGCTTCCCTGCAGCTGGTGAGTGTGTGTGAGTGTGTGAGTGTGTGAGTGTGTGAGTGTGTGAGTGAGTGTGTTTTCTAAGGGGCTTTATACACCAACAGGGCCGAGCCCAACCATACTGTGCTGGCGCTCTGGTAGTTTTCGTTCACATTGTCCTTTCCACAACTGTTTCAGCAACTGTGCTGGATGTGTAGGACAGCTCAGCTCAGCACAGCTCAGCACAGTTCGGCTCAGGACTGGGACTGAGGGGATGAGTGTGTAACCAGGGTGGTAAAGCCTTGCCTTCCTTGTCTCCCCCCCCCAGGCCAACGACTACACAGTGGAGGTACACAGGAAGGACGGTCTGGAGGAGACCGTGGACAGCATGGGGCTCACGCTGCTCAGCAAGACCAGGGCCCACGACCGCTTCAAACACGCCCCCACGGCAGCACCCGCTGACCCCGTCTGACCTCTCCTGAGACTGTGTGTGTGTGTGCGCTTTAAACACACACTTTTTACATGTCCTGTTCTGCTGGCTCCGTCCTAGGTTCTAATAACTATACGTCAATGGAAAGATGCCCGGCTCTTATTAATATTTTTTTTTTTTTAAAGAAAGCCATGACCAAATGTATTTAGTATAATGTTGTATGTCTGTAGGAAATTGTATTGTTTTGTAAAGAACAAAAGTCTTTATAAGGTGGCCAGATGACTGTATATAATTAAAATGACAATTTATATACATACTGCAAGGATGCCAAGTAAATGAACATACACCACACAATCATTATTCACGACGGTAGTTAAGTACCCTAAGAGTAGGCTGATGGTACAAAGATGGAATCGATTGCCACAGACGTATCGAGAAGTATCCATCCACGTTGTGGTTCAGTCTGATCAGTGAATAACTTAACAGGCCCTCGTTTTCACATTGAGAATATCTCTAGAAGGTCTTCAGTTTAGCCAGTTTAGCCACATTGTCAGTGTTGCTACAGAATTGGCTGTGTTTCATTCCAGAAGGTACTACCTTCCCGCCTCTGGTTCACTCCCCTTCACAGATCTGACAGGCCTGGACGGGTGTAAGCAATGTAGGATAAGCTAGGTACAGCTGCTTTAGCCCAGAGACGCCCAATCGTATCAGATCTGTGAAACGGATCAAACGGTGGGTGTGGGGAGCATGCTGCACCTGGCCTGTAGAGGGAGCTACAGGACCGGGGTGGAGGAGAGTGGACGAGGGGTCATCCCATCATCATCCACTCTCCACCCCCAGTCCTGTAGCTCCCTCTAATAGTCCAGACGCCTCCTTCCCTCTTGCTCTCTCCCTCCATCCTTCTCTCTCTCACTCCTTCCCTCCCTCTTGCTCTCTCCCTCCTTCCCCCTCTCGCTTTCTCCCTCCCTTCCTCTCTCGCTCCCTCCTTCCCTCCCTCCCCTCCCTCCCTCCCCTCCCTCCCTCCCTCCCCTCCCTCCCCTCCTCCCCTCCCTCCCTCCCTCCCTCCCCGACAGTTAGGGCAGAAGTTTCTAGAACGAAGAGCAACCTCGCTCTCGGGTCGCCAAACCGTTCAGTCCGGTGAGTCCGTGACTCCTCGACACACGTCGTCGTCGTCATAGCAACTTGACGTAGGTCTTCATGTGGTTCCGGATGCTCTCGGCGACCTCTTTGCAGAGGCAGCACTGCTCATCCAAGGCTCAACATGTATTTACAGCAAGAAGGTGAGTCCTAGAACAGTCCAACATGGGACCCACAGACCCAGAGACAGAGGACATCCTCGTGGTGTGACGACTGTATATCTGGGCTATCAGAAGTCACAGACAGGGCTACGTCATCATGACAGCGTGATTTAAAATGACCTCCGCTACATAATAATAATAATAATAATCAGGGGTGCACATAACTTTTTGGGGCCAGTGCTCAGAGGAGCACCTAGGGATGCTGCTTGGTGCTCCCCGAGCTCGCGAGTCACGACCCGTCCCACAGGATGGATAAAAAAGGGATACATGGATAACTTATATTAGCAAAACGACATTTATTCATAAATGAAGATGAACGAACAAATGATTGTGTGCAAAACAATAGAAACAAATGCAAAATCAAATGACTGCTCTTTAAGCATGAAAGTCTGTCAGACTCCTTTAAACACAATGAAATCAACTGACATCTCTTTAAGCACTAACTGAATGTCTGTTCTTTAAACACACTGAAATAAACGGACATCTCTTTAAGCACTGCTCTGTTCTGTAAACACTGAAATCAACTTTTCAACAAAAAGTTACAGCCTAAGCATTTATTTATGCTACAAGCTTAATCATCATCATCACTGCTCTCTTGACTGCTTTTATCACTGTCCTCAATTTCAACCATGGTAGAGGATGTTGTAGGCCAGGGGTCTCCAACCTTTTTTCATCCGAGAGCTACTTTGAAAAAATGTAAGTGGCCGAGAGCTACTCATATCTTATTACTTACATTCATTCACATAACGTTTTAAAACACTCTGAAATTCTTCACTAGCATGCTCTGTTTCAAATGTCAATGTGTAAGCTCACTATAGTAGTAGCAGTAAATTCTGTATCCATATATCAATGTATCACATCACCTCCATTCACATATCAAAAGCTTATAATTGTATGGTCCACATGTGTGTAATAAGTGCATTCACCTTTTCTAGTTTTTTCAGTCAGAAAACATTAGTATTTTTTTCTTCTTTTGTCTCTTTCAAAAAAACGTGTGCATGTGTGTAATAATGCATTCACTCATTCCTACACTTGAGATGAATGTCACTGCATGGAGTCTACAAGAGTTGTGTATGCTGGAGTGTATCCACTTAGGTTCACTCTTATAGAGTCATTTAGATGCTCATCTGTCAGTCTTGTTCAGAAGTAGTAGTAGTATTTCATTACATTCATATCAGAAAAATCTGATTCTCAAAGGTATGTAGAGCCAAATACAACAAATACTTTCAGGGCTGCTTGGTGAATATTCTTATAGTTTTCTGGGTCTACCAGGCTCCAGAAATGTTGTGAATGTTGTTGCGATTGTAGCTGGACATTATTCTGGAGCTTTATAACCTCCATCTCCATTTCTCCAGGCTTGACACTGAACAGTTCAGATATCTGCTCTCAGTGTTTCCCCTAGGTTTGCTGCCTTGGGGAGGGGGTGGCATGGACTGTGGCATATGTGGTCTTGACTACCTGTCCACTTTCTCACCTGGTTCTTGCTCTCTCTCTTTGGTGTGCCGACACCATCCTGCTCTCTCTCCTCCTCTTTTGCTGTCAACCAAAAGGCAAACATAACAACCAGAGTTTTTATAATTTAATAAGAGGTATACATTGATCCATATCAATTCATAACATAATTCGAATTGAATATTGGGTTGCTGAAAAATAAATTGTATATCCATCTATAGAAAACAGACATTTCCAATGAGTGAGGGTTGTGCCAATGCTTCAATCCACTGTCCATGTACTGTAAATATACCATTATGATAAAGACTGATAAGAAGCAGACAAACAATAGATTGGGGGTAGCCAATATTTTAAATTTATTTCTCATTAAATTGGAAAAGAAAATGGTTTTCTAATTGCAATACGGGAGTGTATTTCTTAAACATGTATTCACTGGACTGAAATAACTTATTAAAACATTGCAACAAAATGTGCATTTTTGGTACAATAATACAATTTCTGCATTTGTATGACATCACTTGATAACGGTCCCTGAGGTTACTTGTTGAGAGCTTGGTATTAAACTACCAACAACAAGGTCCAACAAGGTCTATCACATCAAATAATAATCTAGGGATGTATAGTAGCTAATTAATTACTGTCTTTATCCAATCTGTGGTCCAAATGTTCTTTAAAGATATGCAAATTAACTAATATTTTAAGTAGATAATGCATCATTTGCATATTTAAACAGAACATTTCTGAAAACTTGTAATACAACAAATGATTGTCATCTGAGCCAGATGTCCTTTATGCGCCTGGGTCTCCTAAACACGTAGAGACCAACCCCGAGTCGTTCAGAGCTTCCTACGCTGAGCTATGGTAACTCTCCTGCACCTACCGCACCTACCTCACAGGTCTCAGCTTTCACCAGGTACCAAATTTAGCAAATTTGACCACGTGGTTTTGGAGATATGACGCAGTTAATCAGACCGGTCTAATTAGACCGGGAACACCAAGGATGGGGGGGCAAACATGAACACAACCGGAGGGTTAAGAGGTGATAATAACTACGAACAAGCTGCCAAACCAAAAGGTCTATCATATCAAAACATAATCTAGGGATGTATAGGAATAAAAAAATCACATCTAGAATTTGCCCAGAATTTGGTAATGAAAAATGGTTTGGCCCAAGGACTATTACGTCGAAGGCGGGAAAGGACTCGGCAAAGCAGCAATCTAATCTGTGATAACGAGACACTCCTGTGATGTGAGTAACCATTTCACCACTTTGAGAGGAATTCCTCATAATATATATATATATTCTATTTGGCAGTTTTTGGAGTGCCTGCCTGTGTATTCTAGCTGACATGACATAGATGTTGTTTGTTTAAAACATTTATATTGATCTCTGCAGACTAAGAGAACGGTCGACAGCTTGGTAGAGATAGCATCTGTACACATTTAGCTAGTGTGCAAAGCAGGGTTGCTAGATGGGGCGGATTACCGCCGAATGGGCTACTTTTGATCACCGGATAAAAAGCATTTGGGCAGTTGGGCTGGATAAATAGCATTTAGGCAATATCAAAATGTCAGTACCTGAAAGTTACAAAATGCTTTAAGTTAAAACGCACACCCTAGTAGACATACAATGTGCATTTTTTTAAACGTTATTTTACAAACATCATTGGTATTACCATGAAGCCCAATTCTAGCAGAATAAGAAAGATGGATGCTGCATCTGGAGAGGATGGTGTTGCTTTGATCCAGTTGGACTCCCCAGACCACGTCTCCACTGAGGTCTCTCAGAACACGGACGTGAAGAAGGAGTCGACCGCGGTGAGTGGTCCCAGGAGACCGTCTGTGTACATCAGATGCTCCTCTGAAGTGTTATAGAATAATAATAATAATAATAATAATAATAATAATAATAGATTTAATTTAAAAGTGCCTTTCTCAAACTCAAGGACACTGTACAGAAAACAAAGAGAAGCCAAAAACCCCCAAAACAAACAAAAAACAGAGCAAAAATATGAGATAAAATCATATTAAAAAAGAAGGAAGAAAGTTGTAAAAGCTTAGGCAGCTATGGGGGGATAGTGTTACTCAGGACCTCTGCCATGCTGTAGGAAGGCCAGTCTGAACAGATGGGTCCTGAGTCTGGTCTTGAATGTATGGAGAGTATGGGATGGCTGGTGGAAGGGCTGGAACACAGCTTGGGTGCAGCAACAGAAAGTGTAATTTTTGAACGGGCCTTGTCTGACTGTGTATGTGGGTCATTGACGGATAAGACTTTTGAACAGGCCAATTTTTAAATACTAAAAATAAGGATATATTTGGCCATTGTTCAAACATTGGGAATGTAGTGTACATATACATTTATGCAAAAACTCATCTTTGGTTTTGTCAATCTATGAGAGAGAGAAGGAGGGTTAAGTAGCATCACTTTTGTGGACCCTGGTAGTCACATTGAACAGGGATTAACAATTTCAGTCAATAAAAAGTAAACAGTTGTATGTACGGAATAAAAATGAAACACCAACACTGTTCTATAGAGTCAATAAACAATAAACACCAACATAGTTGCATGGATGAAATCAACGCTAAACAACTACAACACAGTTGTATCAGTTCCCCATATATGACCTACAACACAGGCTGGTTGGAGCAGTGGATCATTTGTTACATTAAAACAATGTTTAGGAACATCAGCATTTAACAAACTAGGCTATTTCCATTTCATTGTTACTGTCATTTCATTGTCTTTGCTATTGTCATTACATTCTCATTTGTCACTTCCATTTTCTTTTCGTTCCTTTATTTCCCCATTTTATTGCCATTTCATTTTCCTTACTCATTGCATTGTGACCAATGACCATCTAATCGTGACCAGACTCATGGTAAACTGCAGGCATTTCTTTAACACCAGGGGCCTCATTTATAGAATGTGGATAAAATGTGATCTTACCCTTGGCGTACGTAGAAAACCATGTCAAAATAGTGAATCATAAAATTTCAACGTGAGTCAATTTGACAGTGGAAACGATCGTAGCTCTACGTCAGGTCTTGACTTGACGTACGCACATTACCTACTAGTTATGCAAAGTTATTACAGGCATGTGAGCCGCACTCGAACACGTTAATGCCTACTTAACTGTAATTCATGCGAAGTGAAAGTGGCTCGTAATAAAATTAACAATGTTGTTATCAGCCGAGAAAATTAGTTTAATTCAAGATTTAAAGGGAACTGATGTTTATGATTGTATTCCAGTCTTCCTTTATATGCCATTAGGCTATTGTATGGTGTAATCATTCTAAATTGAGGCGTGATAAAGGCAGTCGGGTATATCCCAGCCCTCCTTCAGCCGCATCCTGCCTGATGTGATCGGGGGAATTCGGGGGCGTGCGTTTGTCTATTTCTGATAAGACAGTCGATCTCCTCCTCAGTAAAGTTTCTCTTCTTTTGTTTGTCTACCATCGTGTGAACTCGTCAAAGGTGCTGCTCAACACCTCAATCAAGCCTATTTATAGCACTTGGCTTAATTCAGCCTCTATAATTGAGCCGCTATCACAGGGCGTAAATACAAAGCTCATTCACCTGCGTTCAATTTCAAGTATATTTGTTATTTATAGACGGAAGTACGTACGACAGACGTATGCAATTTTAAACAAGCACAGCCCGTTTTATAAATAATGCTTACGTCCATTTAGAAAAATTTGCTTACGTGCAAGTTAAAGATGACGTTCAAGTACATTTTTATAAATGAGCCCCCAGGCATTTCTGAACTTTACCCAGTCTTGGCAAGTCAGCTTCGAGACGCGAGAAGCATTCTGGTGGCCTAAATTACATACAAACTTAAGTTCAAGATATTACAGAAAAGGTCATTCCTAATCCTACTAACATGACAGTTTCAAATACACCAGAGAAAGATATAGCCTACTGCATGTTACCTATAGTTTTTTACATTTCTTTTTTCCTGGCAAGATAGTCGGCTCTTGCTGCAGGGTCTGCGTTGACCCGCTGCCTGTATCGAGCAGTCTTCTGTTTGCTTGTTTGTGGTGCCATCTAGAAAATAGGTTAAACTAGTTAAACATAACTAATAATCTACAATTACCTAAATGGAATGTCATGTTATACAATTTTTACATTTCTTTCATAAGATTGCACAATAATCAAAAAGAAACGTTAATTCCTAAATAGGAATGGAAAATGACTGAAATTTAGACAAGTATGTGTTAAAGTATACAAAGAGTTATGCTAAAACAAAGAACTGTATGTATATAAATCACTAATAAAATATAAATATACAGAAACTACAAATACAGGACGTATATCTATCATGTAAGACACTCAGCAGTGGTCGCCCCACATGATACTAGGTCACCCCAGATGATGTTTTCAAGTTCAGTCAAATATTACAGGCTAACAGTTAGCTACAGAAACCAAACTAGCTACTTCTTACCACATGTCACTATCAAATTTATCATCAAAATATAGATTTGCAGATAAAACTTATTATTCACAGTTTTGGGGGGGTCGTCCCACATGATATCCAAAAGTGGCAAGTACATGACAGCAGTTAAAAAAGAGATTTATTTGCAAATATGAGAGAGACTTACTAACCTGCCAGTTGTTTCTCTGGGTCCCTCACATGTGGCTGGCGGATGCAACATCTGTCCTTGAGGTGGTTTCAAAATAAAAGTCCCACAATTGTGTTTTCTTGATAGTCGCCCGAGATTATATTTCATAAAATGAATGTATTCGGACAACATTCGTTTGTATATTATGATGGAAATATATGTGCAAATGCTTCATAGTTTTGTCAATAAATGTAAAACATGTTTTTTTTTTTTTTTGACTGGGGTTGCGTTATGCATCCACTAGATGGAGCTGTGCTAAAGGGAATGTCAACAAAACAGTCAGATAAAGTCAAACTTTATTAAGCGTTCTGACAACTCCGTTCACTCCCATGGTAACGTTGTTCAAACGTTAATGTGCATATTAACAATATGAACAATATTAACAATAACATATTAACAATATTAACAATATCTCCCAGCCTTGTTCACTCTTCTCCCAAACGTGGAGGGGAACTTTTCCCTGATTCAGTAAACACTAGGGATGCTCCGATTTATCGGCCACCGATTTAAATCGGCCGATTTCACTCCAAATGACTCGATCGGTGACCGGCAAAAATGGCTGATCGCAAAAAACGATTTTTTTTTTTTTTTCCTGGGGAAGACAGATAACTGAACAGAAAACATAGGAGGACGTAACAGTATGTAAACCATGAAGGCCACGTTTATGATGTCTTTTATACAGCCATATCACTGACTTGGGCTTCAGGCCCTAACTGGGTGATAGGCCAGACTTTTACTATGCCATAAAAATGGGTCTGCGTTTGCTTGGTGCCTAATGGATCAAAACTTTTGTCTAAAAAGCAAAAAATATGTAGGCTATCCAGTCAGTAGGCCTACAGTTATGTATTTTAAAAAAAATCGGTATCGGTATCGGTTGATCTTGAGGAAAAAAATCGGTGATCGGTATCGGCCCCAAAAATCCAGATCGGAGCATCCCTAGTAAACACGTAGTAAAAGAAACAGTCTGATACCACTAAATCAAACGTTAGTGCATAACTCAACATTGTTCAGTTACGTATAACACGTAAAGCTCACTTTTTCAGTTCATTCCTCGTCCACGAATCCCTTGAATTCTTCTTCTTCAGTGTCCGAATTGAACAGTTGGGCGAGTACGGCATCCAATATGCCCGGCTCCCTCTCGTCATTATCCGAGTCAGTGTCGCTGCTGTTGCCTGGCAGTTCAGTGATTATTCCTGCCTTCGTGAAAGCTCGGACCACAGTTGAGACTGATATATCAGCCCAGGCATCCACGATCCATTGGCAGATAGTGGCATAAGTCGCCCGGCGCTGTCTCCCCGTCTTGGTGAACGTGTGTTCGCCTTCTGTCATCCACTGCTCCCACGCAGCTCGCAGTCTAGCTTTGAACGCCCTGTTGACACCAATATCTAGCGGCTGGAGTTCTTTAGTTAATCCACCCGGAATGACGGCAAGCTCCGAATTAGTTTGCTTCACTTGTTTTTTTATAGCATCGGTGATATGGGCGCGCATGGAGTCGTAGATCAATAGGGACGGAGCTGTGTGGAAAAAGCCACCCGGTCTCTTGACGTAAATTTCTCTCAGCCACTCACTCATCTTTTCCTCATCCATCCATCCCTTCGGGTTAACTTTGATGACGACGCCGGCTGGAAAGTTTTCTTTTGGCAAGGTCTTCCTCTTGAAAATAACCATGGGTGGAAGTTTCTGGCCATTAGCCTGGCAGGCGAGAACTACAGTGAAGGATGACTTCTCATTCCCTGTGGTGCGTATAGACACTGTACTGGTTCCCGTTTTCTCCACAGTGCGGTTCACGGGAATATCAAAGGTGAGTGGAACCTCGTCCATGTTGGTGATGTGCTCTGGCAGGATCTTGTTTTCAGTGATCTTCTTTTCGCAGTATGCGCGGAAAGTGACCAGCTTTTCTTGATAATCTTTTGGCAGTTGCTGCGAGACGGTAGTTCTTGCGCGGATGGAGAGTTTACGTCTTTTCATAAAACGAAAGCACCAAGAAGGACCGCCTCGAAATTCATCGATGTTCATGTCCCGTGCTAGCGCTGTTGCCTTCATTCGAACTGTGACTGTAGAGACGCTTCTACTTGCTGCTCTCTGTTCAACAACCCACTGTTCGAGTTTGTCCTCTAACTGTGGCCATCTCGCTTTGTTCCCTCGGAAACTCTGTTTAGTCTTCTTTACTTGGCGCAGGTCATCTTCTTGCTTCCTCCACTTCCGTACCATTGATTCATTAATGTTGAATTCTCTCGCTGCTGCTCTATTCTATTCAATTATTTCGTTGTTTGGTACCTGTACTGTAGCAATGACAAATAAAGTCCATTCCATTCCATTCTCATTTTCTACTGCGTGACTGACAGCCTTGAGCTTGAACTCTGCGTCGTAAGCGTGTCTCTTGACAGGTGCCATTTTGTGGTCTTTATACACACAAGTGGTGTGGGACTGTGAGTACCGGTGTTTACTGATTACCGTAATGCTGCAAGCGGTGCGGCTTTGTAGTTTACCAGTCGTACTGAAACATTGTATTATTATTAAATTGTTTTTATTGGTTTTTCATACTGAAACATTTTGACAGAGTCATGTAATTTTTACATTTTGATCCATATATAAGGCGCTCCGGATTATAAGGCGCACTGTCGTTTTGTTTTTTTAAGGCTTTTAAGTGCGCCTTATAGTGCGGAAAATACGGTACATGTTATCTTTTTATGTATTTTGATGGTTTTTTTAAGGTAAAAAATTCAGTTGGACAGAAAAAGTAGGCGTCACGTCATTGACCCATGTATACAGTGTGTAACTGATTGATGTTGTTGTTTGTGTGTCTCTGATGTGTAACTGATTGTGGTGTGAGTGTCTGATGATTGTCGTGTGTGTGTGTTTCTGATGTGTAACTGTTTGTTGTGTGTGTGTGTGTGTGTGTGTGTGTGTGTGTGTCTGTCTGATGTTTAACTGATTGTTGTGTGTGTGTGTGTGTGTGTGTGTGTGTGATCCTCAGAGAGTGGAGGTGGCTCCTCTGGTCCCCGTGTCTCTGCTTCCTACTGAGCCCCTGGAGAAGCTGAGGGACGCGCTGACGGAGGGCAGGCCCTTCATCCCCATGGCTCTGTTTGAGTCCAACGGTGAGGCCCCGCCCCCTCTGTTTATTGAGGTTTTTTCAACAACTATACAATACAATAACATTTGGTAAATATAAGTAATATAATATAAGTAATATAATAATAATAATAATAATATTATATACGTAAGTAATAGTGCAAGTTCAAGTGAACCAAAACAAGACTGGACTTAGACAGCAAACTAAAAATAGAATCCAGGACTAAGACTAAAGACATGAAATCAATAAATAATAAAGAAATAAAAAACGAAAAAACGAAAAGTGAAAATAAAAACAGTGTGTATAATGTAAACATAAGTCACTGCTGGTCAGTCAGTTAGGCCCCGCCCCCTCTGTAGTCTGTAGCATTAACAGTAGAGACACGCTAAAACACCAGCCCTGTTTTAACATTGATTATGCGTGTGCGTCTGAGATCTCGTAAAAAATCGCACGCCATGTTTAAAGTGTGCCATCTAGGGGTGCAACGGTTCTCGGTTTTATATTGAACGGTACGGATCGCCATCCACTGTTCAATACGGTTTTTCGGTTTATGATGCGTTCCATTAAAAGTCGGTTTATAATTGTTTTTGTTTACACTTTTTTTGTTTTTTTGTTTATATATATTTATATTTTTTAATATTAGAATATACCAGTCATATTCTGGAATGTGTCTGGATGTTAAAGTTCCATAAGTATAAGCAAAATAAAGTAAAGTGACAGTCTGTAAATAAATAGTAGCATATTGGTTTTCTCTTCTTTCCACAAAACACGTACCGTGACCCAAAAACCGAGGTTCATACCGAACCGTGGGCCAACTGACCCGCTACACCCCTAGTGCCGTCTGAACTGACGGACAGTATGTGCAGTACAGTGTTTCCCCTACCATTGCAACGGAACCCCTCGCCCCCCCAAGAAAGAGGAATTATTACGGACGTAAACACCAAACATCTGACAAGCAGGCTAAAATATCCGCTTTTTTTAAATGCACCCAACCCGAATCTGGCGAGTGGCAAGCCCATAGGCTCGTTGGTAACGTTAGTCCGCCAGTAGTCTCGCATAGCCAAACCTATCTCCACACTTCGCTTCGGGCTGGACACACTCGCGTACAAGATTGTGCGCGAGTGTGCGCGTGCGACGCGAGATAGTTTTTGCCGGGTGAGATGTCTGCAGATGGAAAGTAAGCAAGTTGAAAGGTTAGCAAATATAATTGCTGAGTGTTCTAACAGTGCAAATTGGTTCAAAGTGTAAAATAGTGTCAAAGAACTAGCAAGCTAACTAGCTAGCTCAGAGGTGATTAGATGAGCTAGTCTGCTGCACACATGCCAGCTAAAGAGCTAACTGGATGCACTTTATTATTTTACTTAAAGTAGATATACTATCTTTCTTATTCTGCTAGAATTGGGCTTTATGGTAATACCATAATGGCATATTTACAGTACATGGACAGTGGATTGAAGCAATGGAAATGTCTGTTTTTATAGTTGGACATACGCTTTTTTTTCAGGTGAGAGTAAAGTCAAAATGACATTATCTGACTGCATTGCCCACAGCAATCCAATATTCAATTATAATTATGTTATAAATTGATATGGATCAATGTATACCTCTTATTAGATTATAAATAAAATAATTGGGGGGGTCCATGCCACGGTCCATGCCACCCCCCCAAGGCAGCAAACCTAGGGGAAACACTGCAGTATGCTGTGTTATGTAACGAACTACGTCATGACCCGGCCCTCTGAGCTCCGCGTTGTCTGTGTCATGTCCAGAGGGCGCAGGGCAAGCAGCAGGGGATGCTGGGATGGCTGTTGCCAGGGACGACGGTGACGAGCCTGACGGCGGGGAGGACTTCCTGCCCCTGGAGGACCAGGGGATGGAGGTGGACCAGGACCCCGCGGAGCACATCACCAGACAACAGGTGGGACCATACACACACACACACACACACACACACACACATACACACACGCATACGAGGGGATGGAGGTGGGTTAGGGATCTATTTATTTTCTATATACAGGGCTTAAAGTTCTCCGGCACGGTGCCAGATTTCCGGCGCAGGGGAATTTTGAGCAATAAAAAATAAATAAATCACATGCTATTTGTTTACATCGTAATTTAAAGAGTCATCTTCAGCAAAGAGACAGTTCCGCCTACCAATGGTATCACATTGCTCAAGCCAACCAATGACTTCTAGCCAATCGGAGGCAGAGTAGTGGGGCGGGCCTTAAGAAGTTTGAATGAGTGTAATGTTAGCTTGTAGAGACGTTCGCTTTTAGCAGCCCGCTATCTCGCTAACTTTAGTAAGAGTCTATTAAAATGGAAGCCAAGTTTCTTAAACATGGCGAAGACACAGCTATACTAGAACGAGGAGTAAGGAATAAATGGCGCTGGGCATTGATAGAGGAGAGTAGTGAGGGGAAGCCTTATGGACGTGGTGCCTCAAACTGAGGGAGCCAGGTGCTTGTTTCTGTACGCCGTGCTCAAAGAAACTCGTCTACGGCAGTATAGTATATACTATAGTATATATATATATATATATACATATAGTATAGTATATAGTATAGTAGTGGGAAGAAGGTTATTGCTCGACATGCCTCAGATCCCGGTCATCAAGCTTCGGTTCGAGCGCTTGCTCATACAACAACCTTGCCGTAGACGCAGCCTTTGACTCTTCGCGCCGTTCTGCTTTCGGCGCCGAAGAGAACTGGTCTCGCGAGAACGTTTACCTCAGAAAGACTCGAGACTCATTTGAGAGCAGCGGAGACACCAACGGTCGCACCTCGTAAGTAGAAAAGGAAATATGCTATAGTTACAGGGTAATATGCTATAGTTATTATACATTATTATGTATTAAACAGGGTAATATGCTATAGTTATTCATTGTACAAGGGCAATGCCCGGCTGTGTTTATCACGACCGCAACAAAATCTAGTTAGTCAGCTTGTCGACGGTTGACAGCACACAGCTAACTACTAGCTAATCTATCTACTACATAGCCACCAACGCAGGGTGGCTATATATACATATACTGTATATAGTATAGTATATAGTATAGTAGTGGGAAGAAGGTTATTGCTCGACATGTCTCAGATCCCGGTCACCAAGCTTCGGTTCGAGCGCTTGCTCATACAACAACCTTGCCGGGAGCGACGGCGACAGGTAGCCTACCACTTCATCTTCAATGACCGACCGTGTTTGCGAGCAAAAGATCTGAGTGTGCGCGTTTATACAGTAGCTGAACATGATCTGTCTTTCACAATGGCTCAGCCACTCGTCGATTTGTGCAAGAAGCTATCAGAAGACAGAAATGCACTGACAAAGCTGTCCGTTTCCAATAAGCACGCCAGCTACACACATGGCCTTGCCCCGGAATTTAAAAAACGGCTGTGTGAAAAGCTTAAAAAAAGCAACGTTTTCAATGAATATCGACGAAGCTACTAATCTTAACATGTACAAAATCCTCAATGTCCTTGTTCGATTTTTTGGTGATGATCTGGATAAGTAACAACACAACACCTAGCCAGCAGGAAAGTAAACATCGCCAACTCGTCAGCCCTCGTGCATGACTGGTCACTAGTCATCAGTATTCTACTTGATGGAGATCTATTGATCTATTGTTTTAGTGATAGTGGCTTAACACTAGAGGCGCAACGTTTTTTCACCTACTTTTAGCGCGACGAGGTGTCGAATTACACGACCACTCTTCACAATGGGGGAGTGTGTACTGACGCACAAAGATCGCTGGATGGCGATGTCGCACAAGAAGAGAAAATGACAAGATCACTACCTCTAAAAATGCATAAAGTTCCTATGTGCAGAGAAGCAGGGAAAAACAATAGTAATAAATATTGCAATATTGTGTTATCATAGTTATGAGCTTCACAGTGATAAAGTCTGTTTATTTGTCGTGAACTTCGCCGGTAACATCAGCCTGTCAGCCCCTGCAACTGCTCACAGGGGTTGTTACATGTGATTATATGGAATGGCTGAATATGTTCATTCTTTTTATTTTGATTACATTATATAATTGTATTTGGTATAATGACAAATAAACTTGAAAGTTGAATGATCTCACAGGAGCGCGTACCTGCATGTGCCGCAACCTGTTATAGTTAGTTTCACCTATATTAGTGAAAAGAGCTGAAAGAAAATACATGAAAGAAAGGAGAGAAAGAGTACAGAATGATAAATCATTCAGAATGTTATTGGTTTTAATATTTCACAATCTGCCAGAATAAGCACGCTCCCTCGCACGCCCAGCCCATCATTTTTGATGCCGCTAATGTGTGTAATGAAAAGTGTGACAATGTTGAAAGACATGATGTCATAATCAAAATATAAAACCTGGTTGGATAAAATAAGATTCTGTTGTGATTGTGTTGACATTGTTGTGATGTCAAAAGAAATCTTGGTTATGTAATGTGTAAAGTGGAGAGTAGATTGATCGGGACTGCGGGAGTTTTCATTACTAACGAATGATGGTTGATTATTATTATACAAAAATAATAGTAATAAATATTGCAATATTGTGTTATCATAATTATGAGCTTCACAGAGATGCACAAGCCTGTCGTGTTTATTTGTCGTGAACTTCACGCCGGCCGTAACATCAGCCCGGCGACTGCTGTAAGCTTGTAAGCATTGTAAGCGTGTAATACACGCTCTTGCGTGTTTCCATTCATGATGATGTGTTTCTGTAAATTCATATATACTATATCCTATTGCATTATTTGAAAATTGACAGCGCTGTAGGCTAAATAGTGTCATTCAATGCACAACACACGTCGTTTCACACGATTTTGATTGACTTTCTGCGGCAGCGAAATACATGATCAATATCTTATTATCAATTATCAATATACTGGTGGCCTAACATGGTCCAGTGGTCTAGCACCGTGGTCGTGCACACATATGTCGGCCCTTCTTCTCCTTACTTTCCTGTCTGTCTTCACTATATCAGTCCAATAACATGAAAACTATGAGTGGGACATTATACAATAACATTATATACAAAAAAAACATTATATACAATATTATAAATATCCGTTCGTTATATAATATTCGTTGATGAGTACAGGCATAATCAAACGTAGGTTACTGCAATTACTTTGCTGCAGTAGCTATGCATGCACCACACAACTTGATAGGTACATACTGTGCAGTGTATCATTCATAACTGTACATAGGCTACACATATCATAATATCTTATCACTATTGCATGGAACTTGGGTAAACCCGCTGTGAAAAAAAACCCTCAGCTCCAACAAATCTGAAGGGATTGGGAGACATACTGTACAGTTTATCATTTTCATAACTGTCTGTACATATACATATCTTATGTATCACTATTGCTATATATAGCCTATATATAAACACATTATGTTACAAATATCAGTCTTATCCACTGTATCTAATTCAGCACTGAAGCCTGAAGGTTGAGCACAGTGTGTGCCCCCTTGCTACCTCTGCTGATATAAAAGAGAATTGCAGCCTTGGAGAAAAAGATGGCAGCCGAATCCCAAGGCAAATACACAGGCACACACAGAAATACTGCAAAATCGCTTTATACTAACTCGATTTTGAAAATGTAAAGATGCTGGGTGGTAGAACGCACATATCTAGGAAAAGTCATGAAAGGAGGGTCCTGACATTTGATCGAGTGCAATGGTAGAATTTTTTTGGTACTCACTGGTGCCCGATGACACCTCACGGCTTTCCTAGTGTTAATAAGTGATGCAATCAGTTTGGCCTTAAGTGATTTAATCAGTTTGTGACCCCCCTCCCCAAGAAAAAGTTTCAGGCACAGGATTTTTTCCCACTTTAAGCCCTGAAGTCTCCTCTATCGAACCTTCGCACACGTATTTCATCCACAGAGTATCCTGGTGCCTGGATGTAATGATAGTTGTTGGCCACAGTTCTGTTGAAGTCCCCTGAGTGGGGATGTGGATCAGCAGAAACCCTGTGTTTCTTGCCAGGATTTAGACAATAAAATCATTTTGGAGCCTACAATATAATACCACCTCTAGCTGCAGACTAAGGCATCGAGACAAACAGTGTAATGGATGCTGCTCCTAATGTATTGCCCTTTCTGTATTCTGGTTTGTAAGTTCATAGTGTTTGCGGTGTAAGCCTTTCAATGGTCTGACTGATGTGTAGTTTGTGTGTGTGTGTGTGTGTGTCTACCGGTGCGATGATGTCACACTCACTCATTATGAAAACACTCTGTGGAAGCCACGGTTAACTCAGCTCCTCAACCCAACTGAGCTGACATTGTGTGAGAGAGAGAAAGAGAGAGAGGGAGAGGGGGGGAGAGAGGGAAACTCAGACCAAGACCTGTGAGGTGTGGAATGGACTCTAGCCAGAAGTCTCTAATTCTCAGGACTTTCTCTCGCTTGGTGAATGGGTTGCTTCTGCGGTGTTATAGTTCCTGTCATAGTACACGATACCTGGCCTTTACAGAATACGATATAGCCGCCTCTTTTTTTCCTGGTTATTTGGTTTCATCTGACCTCTAATCTCTCTCTCTCTCTCTCTCTCTCTCTCTCTCTCTCTCTCTCTCTCTCTCTCTCTCTCTCTCTCTCTCTCTCTCTCTCTCTCTATCTCTCTCTCTCTCAGACCGTATTGGACGTGGGTTCAGTGGATGGCCCCAGAAGAGAAGGCCAGATCGAAATCGGGTCACATGACCGCCTCGAGGAAGGCGCGCTGAGCCTGGAGACGACCAATGGGGTGAGCCGACACTCCAGCGACGAGGAGGGCAGTGCCCTGCACGGCAGAGGGTCGTCCATGGAGCAGCAGCAGCAGAAGCAGCTTCTCCCCCCGGCGGCGAGCATCAAGCAGGAGCCCAAGGAGCCCAAGAGGAGGAAGAGCGCCCAGAACTCCTCGCCTCACCTCCTCAAGCAGCAACACCACCCCATGATGGGCGGGATGCTCGCCCAGGGTCCCCCGCTGCCCAAGCCCAAGCAGATCGTCATCAAGAAGACCAAGCAGAAAGCCTCCCTGCCCACCTTCCTGCCTCACAGTCAGATCTCCTCACAGAAACCACCGCCGGCCCTCACTGTGGACAACAGGGCCGCTCGGCCTCCTCCTCTCTCCCTTCACCAGGAGGCCCTCCTCCTGGAACAGCAGCAGCAACACCGCATGCTGGAGGACCCCTTCACCGTCGCTCCGCCGCTCTCCAAACGCAGGAAGATCGAGAGCTCTGGGGGGTTGACCGTCCTCTCCACCACGGCGTGCTTCTCCTCGGACGGAGGGGGAGGGTTCGACACCCCGATGAAGGATGGCTTTCCGTCCGACCCCTCCCTGCGAGGCTTCCTGGAGTCCCCTTTCAGCTACCTGGACACGCCGACCAAGAGTCTGCTCGACCCCCCCGCCAAGGCCGCCCAGGCCGAGTTCCCCCTCTGCGACTGCGTGGGTGAGTGAACGGCGGCCCTCTTAGTGTAGATCTACACACGCAAGCATCAAGGTCACACTAAGTACGTTAGCGGGGCCGTGTTAGCGTGTGATGTGCAGTACATTAAACACGTGTGATGTGCAGTACATTCTCCCCCAGAGGTGACCACTCTCTCTTTATCTCTCTCTTTCTACTTCTCTCTCTATGTTCCCCTTCCACACACACACACACACACACACACACACACACACACAGCAAGCAGGGTTTTCTACTCTACTTCATTCTGCTCAGCTGTTCAGAAGAAGAGAGCCACTGTTCCCCCTCACACAACTATTTCCACAAGAATGTATGCATGCCCCTCCTACGTAGCACTTCCTGCCTCTGACCACGCCCTGGCTGCCTCCCCTCCACTGTCAGTGGTATGTGACCTCAGATTACCTCAGAACCAGACACACACACACACACACACACACACACACACCGCACACAAACACACACACACACACACACACACACACACACACACTCCTTTACACACACAGACACATCTTGACTCACTCACTCTCACAAACAGCTCTGCTTCTTCTGTGCATAGTGCCACCAGCCATGCTCCCAGTGATAACAGTCACTGCCTAGAGGAAGTGTGTGTGTGTGTGTGTAACATGGTCACATCTAGCCACGGTTCCTCTTCGCCTCCGTGGCCTGTTAGATGTGAGCAGTAAGCTTGTTTAGCTCTGATCCTGCATCTTGAGGTTACTTACACACGGTTCTACCGGCTGTCCCTTTGGGAGAACCCTGCGAGGAACCCTTCTGTTGGAAAAGGGTTCTCTCCAAGGAACCCAAAATAAAAGGGCTTCTTCAAAGGGTTCTCTCACAGGGACAGGCGGAGAACCCTTCATGGCGCTGCACCTTTTAAAGAGTGTACTGTACTGTATGTATGGAGGTCATGTCTAACCCTGACCTCTGTGTTTTCTCTCTCTCTCTCTCTCCTCTCTCTCCCTTTCTCTCTCTCCCTCATAGAACAAATCCTGGAGAAAGACGAGGGCCCCTACTACAACCACCTGGGCTCCGGGCCGACTGTGGCCTCCATACGAGAGCTGATGGAGTCCAGGTGAGACATCTGGACTAGGCCAGAGGGAAGAGACAGAAAAACCTCACGACCCCAAAACAAAAAAGGCGTTTGAGACATATGAAAGCGATGAGCCTCTCTCCCCTGGTTATTTCTCCCTAACCAGAACTCTCTTTGACACTCCCTTCCTCCCTTCCCTCCCCTTCTCTTGCTCTCTCTCTCTCTCTCTCTCTCTCTCTCTCTCTCTCTCTCTCTCTCTCTCTCTCTCTCTCTCTCTCTCTCTCTCTCTCTCTCTCTCTCTCTCTTCTTGTGAACAGAAGGTTGTGTAGGGCTGCTGGAGCCCTGGCACTAGGGATGGACGGTTTCCAATTATTTGTAAAATTTAAAAAAAGAAAAAAGAGCGCTAGTTTCAAATTATTGAGCCCTACTGCTACAATACACTCATGTCGAACACCATTAAAACACCGTAAGCACAGTCGCAACACATTTAGGCTACTTAGTTTCACAAATATAAGTGGAAAGGCAGACTTTTGTAAGCTACACCATACATGAAAACACATGAACACTTAACACACCAGCTCCGCTGATCCAGGGTGCACGCCTGTACGGAAGATCATCTCTTGGAACAGCGTCTTCATTGAATGAACTGCTTTCTCAATATCTTGGTTCTTAGACAAAGTTTCAGCTGCTGCTCAATGTATTTAAATATTTGAATACTGCTCAATAATCACTGAAATATTAGACTTAGAATTATGCAGTGAACATACTTAAAGCTTTTCATAAAAACCACATGCCGCGAGACTGACTCGTCCTGAACTGTCGTAAGTCAATCAACAAAGAATGCCCCATCAAAATAAAAGTGCCCATGGTAGAGCTGTCAAAATAGAGCTTTCAAAATAAATGTACTAATACAGATAGAGATAAATACAGAACTTCTTCTTCGGCGTATGGGTAGTTGTTTTTCCTCTCCACTCCACCAGGCTCGGGGCCGAGGGGCTACCCTTTTACCACCCCGAGACCTGGTTGAGGGGCTCACCCGGGCTATATTTCTGGACACCCCTCCAGAAGCCACGTCATCGTCTCGTCATCTAATACCGACAGACCATGCATCCCGTTGGGTGGGTGGTACACCGGGCAATCCAGAACTACCGTTGCGTCACTAAGTGACCGCGTATCTTCTGAGACATGCGTTCTGTCATCACTTTCAGTAGCGCCTTCACACACAGTGGCGCTGTGCACAAACACTCTTGATCCGTATAGCTCTTGTTTTATTATATTGTGGTTTATTAAATACTGCACTTGGAGTTACATTCAATGCATGATTTGTGCTATAGAACATAAATAAAGTTTGATTGATTGATTGATATCAAATCAAATCACATTTTATTTCTATAGCGCATTTCTCACAAAAGTGACCCAATGCGCTTTACAGAGAGCAGCTAAAATGATCTTATTAAATGTAAGCGAGTAATTGTAAAAAACCTTTCCTATCTACCAATAACTGAAGGCAACTATCTTTCCCATAGAGTGATTCGTTACCCTTAAATATAATCCCAATTAGATATTAATCCTCAGTTATTCTTCACAACTGACCAAACCTCTCACTCATTGCGCGGCAGATTCAGACTGTATCATTGTTATTTTCACACACGACAAACATGTGACATGTTCCAGTTTTATTCTTATTCTATTTTATTCTTCCAAAAAAAAAAAACGGTTTCAGACGGTTTTGATAAAAAAACGTTTCTATTTTTATAAACCCCGGTTTTCGGTTTAACCGAAAAACCGTCCATCCCTACCTGGCACCAAACCCACTCACAGCTGTGAGCTAGCATCACTCTTCCCAGCTCTCCCTCTGCTTTATTATTAGACGGGTACAGACTCTGACTGCTGATGTGGTGAATTCGCTTGGTTTTGAGCAACTTACCGGCACCAGTGATTACCCTTCACGAGCCTACAATGGGAAGTGATTGGGGCATATTACATACACAACAAAAGGCTGCAAAACACGAGATTGGCTTCCAGAAATCGGAACAGAAATCCTTTTCATTTCAATCGTCATTTACCAATTCACTGCCATTAAGAGTCAGGCTCTGTAGGAGCAGACAGGAGTATCTCATTGGCCTTTTGCGGATTCAACATGGTCGACCTCCCGGGTCCTCACGTGTGGTGGGCTAGGGGCTGAAGCCAGGGGGAGTGACTGGTCATATTGTGAGAGGCATTTCTGTTTCTTTAGAGCGGTGACTCATCAGTCGCTTGAGAGGGCAGAGTGAGTGTGTGTGGGGGGGTGGTGTTGTGGGTAGGGTGGGAGGGGGAGGGGGGGTGGCTCCCTTTGTTTGTTTGAGAGGTGACGTAAGAACTAAAGCCCTCCATAGTCTCCTGGCTGACCTCCCGCTCCACCTCTGATCCCCTCGCGGCCCACCCCTGTGGAGAGAGAGCCCGCTCCCCTCCCACCGCCTGGCGGGCCCTGAATGGGTTCTCATTCACCAGAAGCACATGTGTTAGCCGGGCTAGGCCCGTTCAGGGGGGACGCATGATCAGAATGACAGGTATGATGCAGGCGGGGGGAAAGGTTGAGCTGTGAGCGGGACATCTGATGTGACGCACACAGGGACATACGCGCACGTTCACACACACATAAGCACACGCACACACACGAACGCACACAGGTGCACACACACGCACACACACACAAACACGCACGCACACACACATACGCGCACATTCGCACACATACGTATAAGCACACACACACACGCACACTGGCACACACAAGCACACACACATACACACACAGACACACAAGCACACACACACACACACACATAAGCACACACACACACTAGGGATGGACGGTTTCCAATTATTGAAACCGAAAAACCGTCAGAGAGTAAAACCGCGGTTTTCCGGTTAACCGAAAAATACATAAAAAAAAAAAAAAAAAAAAAAACTTGCAAAAAAAAAAAAAAAAAGACCGCCAATTTCTATTTATTGAGCCCTACTGCTACAATACACTCATGTCGAACACCATTAAAACACCGTAAGCACAGTCGCAACACATTTAGGCTACTTAGTTTCACAAATATAAGTGGAAAGGCAGACTTTTGTATTCACCATACATGAAAACACATGAACACTTAACACACCAGCTCCGCTGATCCAGGGTGCACGCCTGCACGGAAGATCATCTCTTGGAACAGCATCTTCAAAGTTTCAGCTGCTGCTCAATGTATTTAAATATTTGAATACTGCTCAATAATCACTGAAATATTAGACTTAGAATTATGCAGTGAACATACTTAAAGCTTTTCATAAAAACCACATGCCGCGAGACTGACTCGTCCTGAACTGTCGTAAGTCAATCAACAAAGAATGCCCCATCAAAATAAAAGTGCCCATGGTAGAGCTGTCAAAATAGAGCTTTCAAAATAAATGTACTAATACAGATAGAGATAAATACAGAACTACCTTTGCGTCACTAAGTGACCGCGTATCTTCTGAGACATGCGTTCTGTCATCACTTTCAGTAGCGCCTTCACACACAGTGGCGCTGTGCACAAACACTCTTGATCCGTATAGCTCTTGTTTTATTATATTGTGGTTTAGTAAATACTGCACTTGGAGTTACATTCAATGCATGATTTGTGCTATAGAACATAAATAAAGTTTGATTGATTGATTTCAAATCAAATCACATTTGATTTCTATAGCGCATTTCTCACAAAAGTGACCCAATGCGCTTTACAGAGAGCAGCGAAAATGATCTTATTAAATGTAAGCGAGTAATTGTAAAAAACCTTTCCTATCTACCAATAACTGAAGGCAACTATCTTTCCCATAGAGTGATTCGTTACCCTTAAATATAATCCCAATTAGATATTAATCCTCAGTTATTCTTCACAACTGACCAAACCTCTCACTCATTGCGCGGCAGATTCAGACTGTATCATTGTTATTTTCACACACGACAAACATGTGACATGTTCCAGTTTTATTCTTATTCTATTTTATTCTTCCAAAAAAAAAAAAAAAAAAACGGTTTCAGACGGTTTTGATAAAAAACCGTTTATATTTTTAGAAACCCCGGTTTTCGGTTTAACCGAAAAACCGTCCATCCCTAACACACACACATAAGCACACAGGCGCACACACACAATCACACACACATACATGCACAGATACACAAGCACACACAAGCACACGTACACACAGACACACACGCACACACACATACCCGCACATTCACACACACACACACAGGCACACACAAGCACACACACATACACGCACAGACACACAAGCACACACAAGCACACACACGCACACATTTTAATCATTTATTTATGTCCACATAGAGACAAGTATACAGGGACACAAATACTGAAGGCACAGATGGGATGCATTCACAAACAGACATGGACAATGTCTTTCACATACAACAGACACACACACACGCACACACACACACACACACACGCACACACACATACTGGCTGACTGTGTTTTTTGGGATGGTTATATTGGGCTTGGTTTGTAAGTGTGAATATCAACAGAGGCGTGCGAGAGGCTGCTGGCCGGCCCAGGGCGGCGAGGCTGTGGGCGGACTTCATCAGGTTTCTCTGGACCCGTGTCCCACTCACATAGGGGTCCAGACGTTGGCGTGTATCACCATGGTAACACCACGGTCCAGCGCAGAACGAACCAAACTGTCATTCTGGGGATATTCACAGTATCCCAACGCATTTGAAAACTCGAGAAGGCACTTTTTGTTCTGGAAGATACTATAGTGCCATACCTGCTCACCTCCAACTCTTGTTTTCCTGTGTGCAGGTATGGAGAGAAGGGGGAAGCGGTACGCATCGAGAAGGTGCTCTACACGGGCCGGGAAGGGAAGAGATCTGGGGGATGTCCCATCGCCGAGGGGGTGAGTACCAGCAAACCACCTCATCCCCCCCCCCCCTCCTTCCCCGGCACGACCAACTCCCTAACCCCCCACTCAACACACTCCCCCCCCCCCCCCCTACGAATCCCACACAAAAAGGTTTTCCACGCAAGTGTAAAACCCCAAGTACAGGCCACCGCCACTCCTTTGGGAGCGTCAGGCTGTCGTCAGATTTGCGTCGTCTGCTGTAGATGTTCTCAGACGTTTGAAACCAAAACGAACGCTACGCTGCTGCAGCACACCCCCGAGAGACACGAGTTAACCAATGAGAGAGAGAGAGAGAGAGAGAGAGAGAGAGAGAGAGAGAGAGAGAGAGAGAGAGAGAGAGAGAGAGAGAGAGAGAGAGAGAGAGAGAGAGAGACAGAGACAGAGACAGAGACAGAGACAGAGACAGAGACAGAGAGAGAGAGAGAGAGAGAGAGAGAGAGAGACAGAGAGAGACAGAGAGAGACAGAGACAGAGACAGAGACAGAGACAGAGACAGAGACAGAGACAGAGACAGAGACAGAGACAGAGACAGAGACAGAGACAGAGACAGAGACAGAGACAGAGACAGAGACAGAGAGAGAGAGAGAGAGAGAGAGAGAGAGAGAGAGAGACAGAGAGAGAGAGAGAGAGAGACAGAGAGAGAGAGAGAGAGAGAGAGAGAGAGACAGAGAGAGAGACAGAGAGAGAGACAGAGAGAGAGAGAGAGAGAGAGAGAGAGAGAGAGAGAGAAAGAGAGAGACGTCGTGCTGACAGCTCTGCCAGCCAATCAGGAGCGAGTTACAGGCGCAGGCAGTAAACGAGATGTGAGATGGAGACACCTTGCAGAGTGTAAAACAGCAGGGGGCGGGGGGGGGGTCCCTCCCTCCCCCCTCCCAGCTGGTGGCCTTGCCCCCCTCCTCTCTCCCTCCCTCCCTCCCCCCCTCCCTCCTCCCACACCCTTTCAGACACCCTACTAATGGCTTTATGGATTCAGAAACAACCACCATGCTTAGAGGCCATTAGTGGCTGATAGACATGAGGTGGGGGGTGAGGGGGGGGTGTGGAGGGGGGTGGAGACAAGAAGGGTCAAGTCTGGCTCTTAACTCCTCTCGCTCTCTCGCTCTCTCTCTCTCTCTTTCTCTCTCTGTCTCTACTTCCCTTTCTCTCTCGAAACACTTTCACCCTCTTACTGTCTCTGTCTCCCCCCTGTCCCGCCGCTCTCTCTCTCCCCCTGTCCCTCCTCCTCCTCCTCCTCCTCCTCTCCCAGGTGATTCGCCGTGGCAGCGTGACGGAGAAGCTTCTGTGTCTGGTGCGCCACCGGGCGGGTCACCACTGTGCCAACGCCCACATCATCATCCTCATCATGGCGTGGGAGGGCGTATCGCAGGGGCTCGGCGACAAGCTGTACCGCGAGCTCTCCACCACCCTCTCCAAGTTCGGCAAGCCCACCGTCCGCGGCTGCCGTCTCAATGACGAGTGAGTGACGGGGCTGTACCCCCCCCCCCCTCCTTCGCTGCCCCCCCCCCCATGCGCCGAACACGCTTGTGGCCTTTGACATCGTAAGCTTACCATGTCACATGTGTCACAAGGCAGCCGTAGTAGAACACGCTTGTGGCCTTTGACATCGTAAGCTGACCATGTCACATGTGTCACAAGGCAGCCGGAGTAGCATACCACCTGCCACAGTAGCATGAACTTAAAATCATTGCCTTTAAATGACTAAATGCCTTTAAATAATTAAGATTATATAATGATTGGAGCACTTTGAGCTGCAGCGTTTGTAGGAAAAGCGCTATACAAATAAAGTTATTATTATTATTATTGTTATTATAAAGTGAAGAGCTTAGGCCTTACGCAGTACCTGGACAGATTCTATGTTGTTTTGGGGCTGATGTACTTGAATGGAGCGCTGACTGCGACTGTGCTCTCTGGCGCCCCCTGCAGCCGTACGTGTGAGTGCCAAGGCAAGGACCCCGACAGCTGTGGCGCCTCCTTCTCCTTCGGCTGCTCCTGGAACAACCGCCTCAACGGCTGCAAGTTCGCACGAAGCAACATACCCCGCAAGTTCGGACTGCAAGGAACACGCCCCGAAGAGGTGAGCGTGTGGTGGTCTGCGACCGTTTTAAAGGAAACACCTCGCAATGTTTTCTTTTTGGGGTTGTTTGTAGACACCGGTGTGGTGGTGCTAGAGATATATCATGAGCTTAGAATGATAAGGTTCTATCTCCGTTTAGAATGATAAGGTTCTATCTCCGTTTAGAATGACAAGGTTCTATCTCCGTTTAGAATGATAAGGTTCTATCTCCGTTTAGAATGACAAGGTTCTATCTCCGTTTAGGGCAGTTCAGAGATATTGAGCGTCAAAGTTTTGACATTCCATTATGTTTTGTGAGATGGAACCTTTGTATTTTATGAATTACTAACTCAAAAATGTCAACATTTTAAAAATAACACCACACAGGCATTAATAAACACCTAATGGATCAGATTATGTAAAAAACTAAATTTTTACAAAAATGGAGATAGAACCTTATAATTCTAACGTCACGATAAAACAAAGATGAGGTTACAAAGTTGCAAAGTGTCCCTTTAAGACGTTGAAAAGCTGACATGTCAACACTATTAAAGTCTTAGTTCTTTGCCTCAGTTTTTTTCAGACTTTATTTCATGTGGTGCTGTGTTGTGTTGCCCTGACCTGTTGTGCTCGTGCTGTGTCTTCTTCTCTCAGGAGGATCAGCTCAGGGGTAACATCCAGACGCTGGCCACAGAGCTGGCTCCCCTGTTCAAGCAGCTGGCCCCAAAGGCCTACAGTAACATGGTAAGACCTGCATGCACACACACACACACATACACACGCGCACACGCACACACACACACACACACACAGGCCTGCAGTTACTGTAGTTACTGCTACTGTAGTTAGGCTACAGGCTACAGGCTACACACACAGACACACAGACACACGTTTTACTAGCAGTAGTACCTCCCTGCAGCCTGGTGTAGCGGCTGTAGCAGTAACTCACCAGCCACTGCAGAGGCCTGTGACCCTGTCCTCCCCCCCAGCTCCAGTTACAGGGAGTAGGGTACACAGTCCAGGGAAGGGACCCCTCACTGTCTGTCTGGGTGAATAATGTCCACGGTCCAGTTTCTGCTGTGGAGTACTACTTCTACTCCATTCAGAACGCTGTCAGAACAGCCAAGCTTGGTTTTGACCTTCATTAGTACCATGTAGGGGAACCCTTTGAAAAACACATCTTGGCTCGCTTCCATTCAGAACCCTCTGTGGAAAGGTTTCAACACGTTTTTCGGTACTAACTAGAAGCTTTATTCTTCTAAGCGTATAGCACGGTGTTTCGCTAGCTGTCGTACAGGGTATGACCCGTCCTGTTCCCCTTGTGTGTGTGTGTGTGTGTGTGTGTGTGTGTCCAGTTGCAGAACGAGTCGGCGGCTCCAGACTGCAGGCTGGGGCTGAAGGAGGGCAGGCCCTTCTCTGGGGTCACCGCCTGCATGGACTTCTGTGCCCACGCTCACAACGACCTGAACAACCTCTACAACGGCTGCACCGTGGTACGACACCTACTGTCTCTCTCTCTCTCTCTCTCTCTCTCTCTTGCTCTCTCTCGCTCTTTCTTTCTGTCTTTCTCTCTCTCTCGCTCTTTCTTTCTGTCTCTCTCTCTCTCTCTCTCTCTTTTGCTCTCTCTCGCTCTTTCTTTCTGTCTCTCTCTCTCTCTCTCTCTCTTTTGCTCTCTCTCGCTCTTTCTTTCTGTCTCTCTCTCTCTCTCTCTCTCTCTCTCTCTCTCTCTTTTGCTCTCTCTCGCTCTTTCTTTCTGTCTCTCTCTCTCTCTCTCTTGCTCTCTCGCTCTTTCTTTCTGTCTCTCTCGCGCTCTCTTTCTCTTGTCTGTTCGTCTGTCTCTCTCTGTCCATCTGTCTCTCTGTTTGTCTGCCTCTCTGTCTGTCTTTCTCTCTCGCTCCTTCTCACTCTATCTGTGCATGTCTATGTTGTTCTTAGGTCGTTCGTCTGTTTCTCAGGGGGGTAGTTGCCAGAGAGACTTGTGTGTGTCCGCAGTACAACGTCCCCCTGCCCGGTCACCGCCACGATGACTCAGCAGACACTAAACCTTGTCCCTTCTTCTTCTCTCCTCTCCCCTTCCCCTTCCCCCCCCCACCACCGCCTCTCTCCCAGGTGTGCACCCTGACAAAACCAGACAACCGCAAGGTGGGAGAGATCCCCGAGGACGAGCAGCTCCATGTGCTGCCCCTCTACAAGGTCTCGCTCACCGACGAGCACGGCAGCGAGGAGGGCCAGCGGCAGAAGATGAAGTCCGGCGCCATCCAGGTGCTGGACAACTTCCGCCGCGCCGTCCGCAAGCTGCCGTGCTCGTCGGAGAAGAAAACCTTCCTGGACCCCAACATCGGCGGCGTGGCGGTGGCCCCGGCCCACGGCTCCATCCTGATAGAGTGCGCCCGGCGCGAGCTGCATGCCACCACGCCGCTGAAGAGGCCCGACCGCTCCCACCCCACGCGCATCTCCCTGGTCTTCTACTTACATAAGAACCTGAACCAGCCCGTCCACGGCAAGGCCATGTGGGAGGCCAAAATGAAGGAGCGGGCGCGGCAGAGGCAGCAGGAGGCCGCTCTACTGGAGCCCGTGACGTGGCACGCCCCCACGATGCACACCACCTCCACTGTCACTACGCCTGGCGTGTCCCCCTACGCCTTCACCCAGGTCACTGGGTCCTACAGGCACTTTATGTGAGGACAGACAGTTTATTGCATGTTTGAAAATGTCTTTTAAACACCATCCACTGGAAGAAAAAGAAAAAAAAACGTATGTAAGATGTTCTGACAGGATGGAAAAGAAGTCTTTAGAAAGGTTAGGGTAAATCTAACATGACACGATTCTACAGTAAACATTTAGCTTCAAACCTCATCATTTATATAACATTTATTTTCTACCAGCAAAATGTCAGACTATTTTTGATGGAATATATTTTGAAATGCCTAAATAGATAAAAGGTTTACTTTTTAAAAATATTTGTAAAATACTAACACCTTTTTTAATTTGGTTGTGGGAAACATATTTATATATATATATATATATGTATATATTTATAACATATATACATATACGTGTTTAACCTGCTCAGTATTCAGTTGTAAGCGTTCATACCTTTCCTGATCACGAAAAGAAAAAAAAGAAGAAAAAAAAGTTACACAAATGATAAATGACTTGTGATAAAGGATAGCATATCTAGGTTTGGTTCTTCGATCGACGGTCTTACACAATTTATTTTATTGCTGGGATTTCCATGTTAATATTACAAGAAAAGTTTCACGTTGATGTTTTGTAGATAGTCTTAGACAGTAAGAAGCTTCAGATCACCAGACACACGCTGAGGAACACCCAACACAATCAGCATCCTTGATTTAAGTGTCCTTCTCTGCTTGCTGTTTATCTTGTATATATTGAATATACTGTCCAGTTTGGGTTTTATTTTGCTGTATGTCAGGAATACGTTCAGTATTACTTTGTTATAATACAGGGTTTATGTTGGCTAACAATTGTACTGATTGTATATAGATAATTGTTTTCTCCACTCGATGCTACGAGTCATGTGACTTCCTATAAGAGGCGATGAGTAATGTGACTTCCTGTAGAGGCGATATGAGTCATGTGACTTCCTATAGAGGCGATATGAGTCATGTGACTTCCTATAGAGGCGATATGAGTCATGTGACTTCCTATAGAGGCCATATGAGTCATGTGACTTCCTGTAAGAGGACGATATGAGTCATGTGACTTCCTATAGAGGCGATATGAGTCATGTGACTTCCTATAGAGGCCATAGAGTCATGTGACTTCCTGTAAGAGGCCGATGAGAAACTACGAACCAACATTGTAGCTCTGCTACAGAAAGTACAGGAGGTACACACTGTCTCTCAGACTTACTTACATACACACACACACACACACACACACACACACACACACACATATACAGTCATACGCTGAACACTAATGTCTCTTCTTCCCTCCTGTAGGACTTTGACATAAACACAGATGATGAACTGGACGCTTACATAGAAGACTTGCTCACCAAGGGAGATTAGAAAAGAGAAGAGGAGAGAAGAATGAACAGAGACAAACACAGACAAAGAGTCTTCACTCAGTTCCTTACTCGCAAGACAGCTCTCCACTCTATTTTATTCTAGACTCTGGTTGGTCTGTGCTTCCGTTCATATAGGGTGAGGGTGTCCATGTTTGTGGGGCAAAAGGTGTGGCCGATACATGCACAGTTCCCTGAGCATCTGAGGATGACCTCTGTTTGGTTTGTTTTTTATAAAACTGCAGTATCTTTATCTTTCTGTTTCTGTTAAGTTAGCATCTCCATCCTCTCTGGGTTTGTACAGGTTTTATGGTGGTCCGACTGAGACTAGCCCATTAGCGTGTAGCGCATGTCTCATTTTAGTCCTTTTATATAGCCGTTATGTATGCTAATCTGTACCAAGAAGTCTTGATTGACTGTAGAACAAAACAGTCTTGAATAGGTTATCCCAGTATTCCCAGCCCAGCCCAGTTCTAAAGCTTATCAGGTTTACCAACCGAACTTACTGCGTTTTATCAGTATCATTATTCCCCCAATATTTCATCTTGTCATCTTGATGTGACTGTTCACTGTGTTCATTTTGGTCTGAAAGTTATTGTCTGGATTTCAACTAACTGGCTTTTCTGTTTTGAGTTATTTAAAATGATTTGTTCATAGTATCAAAGAGGATGCATCAGTGGCCAAGTTTCTTCTAACGGACATTTTTAACATGTCATAGAAAGTTTTATTAAAAGATGGACATGTTGGCTGAACAAAATATGCTGTATTTTTGACTAATCTCTATATGAAGCAACAATAAAAACAGGTTCCCAGACAACTTTACTACATGCTTATTATGTTATGTCATTACGTTGTCACTACATATAAACATCTTGAATATCATATGCATTATTACTGTGAAGTGAAGGACTGAAGTGAGTGTCGAAGCCCAAGTCTTCGAATGTCAGAGGTAATGTAGAATAGTTAGTGTACGTATTAAGTTTTGAATCTTGTAAAACAAAGGATGGTTCAGGGGCTCCCTACGTTACCAGCTTTGCCGAATGGCAAGGCAAGTTTATTTGTATGGCACATTTCATACAACAGGGGCAATTCAAAGTGCTTTACATACATTATATAAAAATACAGCATTAGAAAATAAAAATTGCAATGAATAAAAGCAAATATAAGAAGTAAATAGATAAAACATTTAAAAAGACAGTTAATGGAAAAAAGACATTGATAGAAGTGTTTGTGTTTAATCATAACTGGTGCAAAACATGAAGGTTTTTAGCTTAGATATTTTAAGGGTTTGGGCCTGTTTGATTTCTTCAGGGAGATTGTTCCAGGAGCATGCAGCTGCGTGACTGAAAGCTGCTGCACCGTGTTTTGTTTTTACTCTTGGAATTATTAGCTGATTAGTCTCAGCTGACCTTATATTAGGGACCTTGCGGGAATATAGGGTGGGAGGAGATCTGATATGTATTTTGGTCCAAGACCATTTTGTGATTTGTATGTAATTAGGAGGATTTTGAATTCAATTCTCTGACTGGTAGCCAGTGCAGGGATCTCAGGATTGGTGTAATGTGTTTTTGTTAGGACCCTAGCAGCAGCGTTTTTGGATGAGCTGCAATTTACGAACAGCTCCTTTAGATAGGCCTGTTAGTAGACCATTACAATAATCGAGACTACTCAAAACAAATGCATGGATGAGTTTTTCAAGGTCTTGCTTGGACATGAAACCTCTCATTCTTGTTATGTTTTTCAGGTGATAGTAGGCTGATTTAGTTATCGAATTGATGTGGCTGTTGATGTTTAGATCGGAGTCTAGAATTACACCAAGATTTCTGACCTGTTTTTTAGTCTGAAGAGAGAGAGAATCAAGTTTTGCACTGACTTTCGATCTTTTGTCAGGTGCACCGAATACAATTATCTCTGTTTTGTCCTTGTTTAGTTGGAGGAAGTTTTGTGTCATCCAGGCGTTTATTTGCTCAATGCAATTACAGAGATTGTCAATGGGACTATAGTCGTTCGGTGAGAGGGCTATGTAGATTTGAGTGTCATCCGCATAGTTGTGGTAGGCAATTTTGTTCTTTTTTATGATGTGTCCCAATGGAAGCATGTAGAGATTGAATAGAAGGGGGCCAAGGATTGACCCTTGGGGAACCCCACATGTCATTTTAATTTGGTCAGATACAAAGTTGCCAATGGAGACATAGTAGCTTCTGTCCTGTAGGTAGGATCTAAACCAGTTTAGGGCAGTGCCCGAAAGTCCTACCCAGGTTTTTAGTCTATCTATTAGAATGTCATGGTCTACAGTGTCAAAGGCAGCACTAAGATCTAGTAGGACCAAAACTGAGATTTTTCCGGAGTCTGTGTTTACGCGAATGTCATTAAGGACCTTAATAAGGGCCGTTTCAGTGCTATGTAGGGGGCGAAAGCCTGATTGAAAGTCATCAAAGAGATCATTTAGGGTCAAATAATTGCTAAGTTGTTCGTGGGCAACCATTTCAATAATTTTTCCTGTACAGGGAAGGTTTGATATGGGTCTGTAGTTGTTTAGTACAAATGGGTCTAGGCCGTTCTTTTTTAGTAGAGGCTTAATAACTGCAGTTTTCAGGGCTTCAGGGAAGATTCCTGATTTAAGGAAGGTGTTAATTATTTGTATTAGTTCGCCTGCCATGCAGCTAAATATGTTTTTTAAAAAGCTTGTTGGCAGGACATCAAGGGCACAGGTGGATGGTTTAAGACGTGACATGATTTTATCTAGGGTCTTGTAATCAATGGTGTTAAATTGTGACATGGTTGTTATGTCCGCCCTATTTGGGGTTGTTAATGGGGACATGTTTTTCATGCCTGACACAGAAGGCCTAATGCCTTGTCTAATGGTTTCTATTTTATTGTTAAAAAAGGATGCAAGCTCATTGCATTTACTAGTTGAGTGAAATTCCTGAGCAATGGGTGTTGGGGGATTTGTTAGTCTGTCAACAGTTCTGAAAAGGATGCGGGCATTATTGATGTTATTGTTTATGATCTTAGAGAAAAATGATTGCCTGGCACTTCTTATTTCTAAGTTATAGTTCTGAAGATTCTCTTTATAGATATCATAGTGGACTTGAAGGTTTGTTTTTCTCCATCTGCGCTCTGCTTTACGACATTCTCTTTTTTGGGTCTTTACGGATGGGGCAGTTCTCCAGGGAGCTTTTTGCTTACCAGAGATGCATTTGGATCTAATGGGTGCAATATCATCAATGGTTTTTGTGATTTTTAAGTTGAAATCGTGTAGAAGGTCATTTACTTAGAGAGAAATCGGACCTTGATGGTCTTTTAATGGCCACACACGGCAGTTTTACACTCTGATCACACACATGCAAGTTTTAGGTGAACACACACACAAACACAAGCACATGCACTATCTTCGGCGGGTCGCCAGGTAGAAATTGTCCTCTGCCTTTGTAACCCATCCGGGCTGCCATTCCTCCACTGGCAGCCAGGGGCAGCGGTCGCCCTTTTGGCGCGGCTTGAACCGACGCCCGGCGCCCCGGGGACCAAGTAGCGTTCTTCACCGTCGTGGTCAGGGACGGGTGTTCACTTTGGCATGTCTTTCCATGTGGGGTGAAGGAGACCCCTAGTGGACATGGGGGGAACATGCCAACCCCAAGCCATATATATGTGCCACGGCAACCAGGCTTTCACCCTTTTTGGACTCCCATCCAGGTTACTAACCAGGCCCAGCCCTGCTTAGCTTCTGAGATCTGACGAGATCAGGCTTGACAAGGTGGTACGGCCGCACACAAGGTATATTACTGAGGTTGGAATAGAAGTTTTGGGGGGGGGGGGGGGGGCTAGGGAAAAGGCCTGTGTGAACAGTGCACTGGTCTTTTCATTGATATATCGTTTGGAAATAGTTTTAGACATAGTTTGAATAACAGGAAAGATAGATACGTCAAAGAATATGCAACAGTGGTCAGAGAGGGCAATGTCAGTTACAACAACATTTGAAATATCTAGGCCTTTGGTGATGATAAGGTCCAGAGTGTGACCTCGATTATGAGTAGGGAGGTTCACATGTTGTTGAAGTTCAAAAACATCTAACAGAACAGAGAGTTCTTTGGCTTTGTTGTCCTCTGAGTTATCTACATGAATATTTAAATCACCAGCAATGATCAGACCATTAAATTCAGTAGTAATGATGGAGAGAAGCTCTATAAGTTCATTAAAGAAGCTAGTAGAGTATTGGGGTGGTCTGTATAAAATTATAAAAAGAATTCGAGTGGAACATTTAAAAACAACTGAAAGATATTCAAATGATAAAAATTCCCCGAAGGATTTCTGTTTGCAGTTAAAACTGTCAATGCAGGTTAGATGACGAACTGCATTTCCTTATGACAACCTTGGTACTTGTCAATGACAATAAGATTGAATCTAATCTAATCTAAAATAAAAAAACATGATTTAACATAATAAATACAAAGGGAGATATCTGTTTTTGCAAAACAACCCCTCAAATATGTTGTACAGTTTAATCGGGAATCATATTTAATCAGTGGTGTAGTCTAGTTTTTTCTAGTGGGTATACTGTGATTTTTCCCTCCCAGCCTCATATCGTTCATTTCGGAACTTCATAAAAAATACATCTGCGTTCCCTGCCTGACGTTATATATCTAACATTACATGTTATAAGGCTGATCTGTGCATGGTATAGTGCTGCATTTTGACATATTTCATGTCGCATCTCCCCCCGTTGATGGTATATGACGCTATAGTCAGTCCCAATGCTCCAAAAGTCATGTGCTTCGTGACACAGACGGGGTGAATTTGAATGAAAGTGTGAAAGTTCTGTCACAAAACGCTGTTACGTATCCTCGCACATTTTTAAGTGGGTATACGGAAATCCTTGGCCTTTCTTAGTGGGTATACGGCGTAGCCCTGCGTATCACGTAGACTACACCACTGTATTTAATTGAATCTGTAATTATTAAACAATACTTGAATGTTATGAAATGTATTATCATAAATAATAAGGTGAACACGTTGTCGATACAGTCTGGAACAAAGATATTATACGAGAGTTTCATATTGTTATGTGTTCGTTAAGCGGAACTACTGCGCAGAAATTGACTGGGTGAATTTTTTTTTGTGTACGGCTTATCTCCTGTGTGTATTCTCTCATGGACCTTCAGGTTGAAGGACGTAGTGAAACTCTTCCCACACTGGGAGCAGGTGTACAGCTTCTCTCCTGTGTGTATTCTTTCATGGTCCTTAAAGTGTCCTGACTGAGTGAAACCCTTCCCACACAGGGAGCAGGTGTATGGCTTTTCTCCTGTGTGTATTCTCTCATGGACCTTCAAGTGTCTTGACCGAGAGAAACCCTTCCCACAGTGGGAGCAGGTGTACAGCTTCTCTACTGTGTGTATTCTCTCATGGACCTTCAGCTTGTCTTGCCTATTGAAACTCTTCCCACAGTGGGCGCACACGTATGGCTTCTCTCCTGTGTGTATTCTCTGATTGTCCTTCAGCTTGTCTTGCCTAATGAAACTCTTCCCACACTGGGGGCAGGTGTACGGCTTCTTGCCTATGTGTATTCTCTCATGGACATTCAAACTGATGGACGTAGCGAAACTCTTCCCACACTGGGGGCAGGTGTATGGCTTCTCTCCTGTGTGTATTCTCTCATGGACCTTCAGAGTGTCTTGCCTATTGAAACTCTTCCCACAGTGGGAACAGGTGTACAGCTTCTCTACTGTGTGTATTCTCTCATGGACCTTCAGAGTGTCTTGCCTATTGAAACTCTTCCCACAGTGGGCGCACACGTATGGCTTCTCTCCTGTGTGTGTTCTCTCATGGACCTTCAGTTTGATGGACGTAGTGAAACCCTTCCCACAGTGGGAGCAGGTATACGGCTTCTCTCCTGTGTGTATTCTCTGATGGTCCTTTAAGCTTCCTGACTGAGTGAAACCCTTCCCACAGTGGGAGCAGGTGTACGGCTTCTCTCCTGTGTGTATTCTCTCATGGACCTTCAGTTTGATGGACGTAGTGAAACTCTTCCCACAGTGGGAGCAGGTGTACGGCTTCTCTCCTGTGTGTATTCTCTCATGGACCTTCAGGTTCATGGATGTAGTGAAACTCTTCCCACAGTGGGAGCAGGTATACGGCTTCTCTCCTGTGTGTATTCTCTGATGGTCCTTTAAGCTTCCTGACTGAGTGAAACCCTTTCCACAGTGGGAGCAGGTGTACGGCTTCTCTCCTGTGTGTATTCTCTCATGGACCTTCAGTTTGATGGACGTAGTGAAACTCTTCCCACAGTGGGAGCAGGTGTACGGCTTCTCTCCTGTGTGTATTCTCTCATGGACCTTCAGGTTCATGGATGCAGTGAAACTCTTCCTACATAGGATGCAGGTGTACGGCTTCTCTCCTGTGTGTATTCTCTGATGGTCCTTTAACGTTCCTGACTGAGTGAAACCCTTCCCACAGTGGGAGCAGGTGTACAGCTTCTCTACTGTGTGTATTCTCTCATGGACCTTCAGAGTGTCTTGCCTATTGAAACTCTTCCCACAGTGGGTGCACACGTATGGCTTCTCTCCTGTGTGTATTCTCTGATGGTCCTTTAAGCTTCCTGACTGAGTGAAACCCTTCCCACAGTGGGAGCAGGTGTACGGCTTCTCTCCTGTGTGTATTCTCTCATGGACCTTCAGTTTGATGGACGTAGTGAAACTCTTCCCACAGTGGGAGCAGGTGTACGGCTTCTCTCCTGTGTGTATTCTCTCATGGACCTTCAGGTTCATGGATGTAGTGAAACTCTTCCCACACTGGGAGCAGTAGTATGGCCTCTCTCCTGTAAAATTTGGAACATACGCAGGATTATAACAAGATAAGAGCAACAAAGTGGTTCCATAGGCTTCACAGTGCCATGTAACAATATCTCTGGGGTCTGAAGAATACAAGAGGAGAATAGTAAGCAGATTTAAAAAGCAAAATTAATGAATGAAGAATAATTACTAACCGTGATTTTTTGGGAGAGAAAGAGAAAGAGAGAGAGGAAGCTATGTACACATAATAGTCATGTTTTTTGAACCCTTAAAACCACTTCACTTGTCTGCTTTATGAACTGTAGTATCATTGTGTGCCGTGTTATTCACGGACAAACACGGTGCCCTTTGCGGGTTAATAACTTCGGTTTACCGTGGGTTAGGATAACAATTCAAATACAATTCGAATCCAAAACCATTTGAATGGTATCGATCCTACACTCCTATCACCGTCGACAGCGCGGAGCGAATTCCCGGGTAGAAATATTCTCTGCCCCCGCTGTCAACAGGAGTTTCATCCAGCAGCAAGCGGTGCTTTGCGGGTTAATAACTTTGGATTACCGTGGGTTAGGATAACAATTCCAACGTGTCCGGATAGAGGAGAGGACAGGGAATCCAAAACCATTTGAATGGTATCGATCCTACACTCCTATCACCGTCGACAGCGCGGAGCGAATTCCCTGTTAAAACGTTTCTCTGCCCCCACTGTCAACGGGACTTTCAACCAGCAGCAAGCGGTGCTGCGAGCAGCAGCGGCCGGGTGAACTCCCGGTTCATTGAGTTTACGGTTAAAAGCATAACTTCTCGGGGTGTCAGCGCGGTGGTTAAGGGCTCAAAATGACCGTATACCGATGGTGAAGTTAGCAAAGGAGTATTGTGTTTCTACCACATTCACAGCCGGTGTTATTCACGGGCAAAGACGGTGCATAATAGCGATTTTTGTGTTATGCTTGTTGTAAATAAAAGTTCTATGATGCATTGAAATAACATTAAACTAAGATAATACGATAGTCAGCATAATTTTTCTAATCTTTATTAATAAGCTATTACAGAAACTGTAGTGACATTTTCCAAGAGCGAATGTGGTATTTCAAGATGGCGGTTAGTGAAGAAATCTATGAACATGGGATGACGATTTCCATTGACCAATCAACGGTGTGCAGCGTCACACGTCACACGCAGCCTGGCAAAAAGGTTCCGGGTCTAAATTTAGACCCTGGTATCGAAGGGGAGCTAAAGAAGCGAGCCGAACCGACCTGACCCGACCCGGGCTGGCACGATAGTGGAAAAGGGGCTTTAGGGTTAGGCTTTTTGGCTCTGAAAGAATGTCTGCTGACAAAGGGGTGTTTTATGACATCTAGGGCTGCAACAACGAATCGATTAAATCGATAAAAATCGATAACGAAAAGTGTGAGTTCTGGCGAAGCGTCAGCTAAATGACTGTAATGTAATGCGATAGCCAGTGAGTGTTTGCTCGCATTCATGAATTCAATATTGCATGACAAGTGTATTTAGCTAGCTGGCTAACGTCAGTGGTAGAGCAGAGGTGATAAGCTAAAGGCTAGCTAGTGGTAGCCTACCAAGCTACCCGTGAGTTAGAGTGAGGCACTGGACTGTCGCCTAGCCTATTGTATGGAGTGAGAGGACACATTGCATTGTTTTGGAGCATATCTGTTATATAACAAGCTGTCTCTCTCTCCTAGTGTTGAGGAATAAACTGTTCATTCTCTCCTAGTGTTGAGGAACAAGCTGCGGAGCCTGGACGACATGATGAACATAAAGGAGGAGAAGCTGAGGGGGCGGTCCAGGGACACCTACGCTGCCCTCCAGTGGCTGAGGCAGAACAGAAAAATCTTCGCCGGCAACGTCTATGAACCCATGCTGCTAGTGGTGAGATCACAGAACCACCTCTATGAACCCATGCTGCTAGTGGTGAGAGCAGAGATCCACCTCTAGAACCCATGCTGCTAGTTGCTAGTGGTGAGATCACAGAACCACCTCTATGAACCCATGCTGCTAGTTGCTAGTGGTGAGATCACAGAACCACCTCTATGAACCCATGCTGCTAGTTGCTAGTGGTGAGATCACAGAACCACCTCTATGAACCCATGCTGCTAGTTGCTAGTGGTGAGATCACAGAACCACCTCTATGAACCCATGCTGCTAGTTGCTAGTGGTGAGAGCACAGAGTAGCACTCGTATTACTGTGGGAGAACGGCGGGGCAGAGCAGAGTAGCTTGCCCTGAGCGGTGATCATACTCACGACCTACCGGCCGCGCTAGCTACAACACCAAGGGCTGGTTTCACAGACAAGGGTTAATCCTAGTCCTGGACTACATCACACTTTCAATGTAAAAAATCCCCATTGAAGATGCTTTTTAGTCTAGGATTAGGCTTAGGCCTCGTCTGTGAACCCGGCCCAAAGACTGATTGAACCCTCCCCTGTGACTCCTTCCTGGAGTTCAGACTGATTGACCCCTCCCCTGTGACTCCTTCCTGTAGTTCAGACTGATTGACCCCTCCCCTGTGACTCCTTCCTGGAGTTCAGACTGATTGACCCCTCCCCTGTGACTCCTTCCTGGAGTTCAGACTGATTGACCCCTCCCCTTCCTCCTCAGATCAACGTCCGCGAGGCTCGTTTCGCCAAGTACGTGGAGAACCACATCAGCTTCAACGACCTGCGCTCCTTCGTCTTCCAGAGGAAGGACGACATGGAGATGTTCCTCACGGAGGTGAGAGCAGGGGTCAGAGGTCAGGGTTCACAGACCAGTGTACTACGGTTGAGCCCTGAAGGGAAAATTATTATTATTATTATTATTATTATTTTTCAACTGACGAAAAGGAAACATATTCAGTATAGAGAGGTGAAGTGGTTCAACAAAATGTACTCTGTGAAGCCAAAAAAATTGCAATTAGAATGTCACTAGAGGGCCAAGGGTGACTTTATTCAACAAAAATGGGACTGGGGGAGGGAGGGAGGAGAAACTCAGGCTGGAGGAGCAGGTCAGGGTGAGGTGGGAGGGGGGGACTGGGGGAGGAGGGGAGAGAGGGACTGGGGGAGGGAGGGAGGAGAGGAGGGAGGGAGGGAGAGACTGGGGGGGAGGGGGGAGGAAGGTAGGGACTGGGGGAAGGAGGGAGGGAGGGACTGGGGGAAGGAAGGAGGGGAGGGAGGGACTGGGGGAGAGAGGGAGGGAGGAAGGTAGGGACTGGGGGAGGGATAATAAAATAAATGATGATGCTTAATTTTGGAGCCAATCAAAGTACTGTTGCTAGGTAAACACCACATAAAAGACTTGCAAACCAACTGCATTTTTGACCCAGGCTTCTGAGCTCTCTACTTGGTGTAAAATGTTAAATAAACCTGCTCCGTCCTCAGTGCCGTGACAAGCAGAACCTGAGGGTGAACGCCATCAACGCCCCAGAGGAGTCCTGTGCCAACCGACCCCCCTCTCGACCCCTCGAGTCCCTGAGGTCAGCGCTTTAACCCCGACCCTAACCCTCAACAGGCTACCACACCTAACACCAACCCCACATAAAACACGTGGCACTCTAGGTGGTGAGTGTTCCGGAATTCTTTGGCGGTTGGTGAGTTAACCGCCTGTTTTGCGGCCTTGTTCTTGGTGTTCCAGGCATTTCGGCTTCTTCTCGTACCTGCGCGAGCTCTTCGACGCCCCTGACGAGGTCATGAGCTACCTCTGCAACCAGTACAAGGTGCATGACGTCCCCGTGGGGACGGTTGAGACCAAGTCCATGATCAAGACGGTAGGTCTCTGAGGGAGCCGCAGGGGAGGCTGGTGGAGGTAGAAATTGGAGGACAATCAATCAATCAAATGTAAACTCCTCAAAAAAAAGTTTGGAAACGTTATTTCAGTCGATTCTTCCTCCCCTTTAATAATACCAATTGGTATTGTATTTTATATCGTTGGAAAGCCTGATTAGTCACCTTTACAAGGTACAACTTGTAAGGATCATGCATTCGTGGAATGAGTAACACAGCTAAACGTGTGGGTAGCGGCCCAAAAAATAAATAAACCGTGGGTAGCGGTTTATTTATATAGCACATGACACTTGTCAACCAAAGTGCTTTACAGTAAAAGTACTCCTAAAGTGTAAATAAACAGAAAGATAACTCTCTCTCTCTCCCCAACTCCCTGTCTCCCTGTCTCCCTCCCTGTCTCCCTCCCTGTCTCCCTCTCTGTCTCCCAGGTGATACAGGAGCCCTATCTGAAGGTGCTTTACACGGCGGACGAGAAGTACTCTCTGAAGCGCTCTGTCTACTCCAACCATACCAGCACCAGTAACTCAGCTATCAGGCCCTCCCAGTGGCTCATGCTGGCCGTGGACGCGGAGGAGAAACGCAGGGAGGTGGAGGTGGAGGGAGGAGGGGAGGGAGGGAGGTAGGAGGAGGGGAGGGAGAGAGAGAGGGACTGGGGGAGGGAGGAGCAGATCAGAGGGAGGGACTGGGGGGGAGGGGAGGGAGGGACTGGGGGAGGGAGGGAGGGAGAGACTGGGGGAGGGAGAGAGGGAGGGAGGTAGGGACTGGGGGAAGGAAGGAGGGAGGGAGGGGGGGACTCGGCGAGGGAAGGAGGGAGGGAGGGGGGGACTGGGGGAAGGAAGGAGGGAGGGAGGGGGGGACTCTGCGAGGGAGGGAGGAGGGGAGGGAGAGACTGGGGGAGGGAGAGGGAGGGAGGGAGGTAGGGACTGAGGGAGGGAGGGAGGGACTGGGGCAAGGAAGGAGGGAGGGGGCGACTGGGGGAGGGAAAGTGAGACGGAAGGAGGGGCGGGGGGGCTCGGGGGGACGACGACGACATGATCAGCTAAAGTATAAGGTTACACAGGTGAAGTGAAGTTAACCTTTGACCCCCGTGCTGCGGTCGGTCAGGCGATTGAGACCAACATGCAGGCCATCGACGCCCAGGTGGGCGCCATGCAGGAGCGCGCCAGGAAGATGGACGCCCGGGACAACGAGCTGCGCGCCAAGAAGAAGGAGCTGTCTGAGCTGAAGGGCAAGAAGAGACAGCTGGAGCAGAAGATCAGCACCAAGCAGGACAGGTGTCTACACAGGAAACTACACAGATATCATGCTCACACACACACACACACACACACAGATGGACTATACTATACTATTCTATACTATACATATCAGTATGTGGTATACACTCTAGATCGCATAGAACGCATTTTGGAACACAACCAATGTGTCTTCACATGAAAGTGTTTGTCATTTATTCTATACCCCCCTCTCTCTCTGTCCTCTCCTCCCTCCCTCCATCCCTCCCTGTCCTCTCTTTCTGTCCTCCCATCCCTCCCTCCCTGTCCTGTCCTTTCCCTCCCTCCCCTCCCTGTCCTCTCTCTCTGTCCTCCCCTCCCTCCCTGTCCTCTCCTCCCTCCCTCCCTCCCTGTCCTCTCTGTCCTCCCCCTCCCTCCCTCCCCCCCCTCTCTCTCTAGTCTGAGACAGATGGAGCAGGGTGGTATTGACCTGAGGAAGGCTGAGGAGGACACCAGCGCCCGGGTCTCCTCCGTCAACACCCAGAAGGTGGCCATCGTGGCCGAGTTCATGACCCACATGAAGGTACGTCTGGGTCATGGAGCAGGGCTCAGATACGCACGCGGACACACACACACACACACACACACACACACACACCTCACCACTGTGGCTCCTACAGTAGGTCTGGAGTTTATAGGCGTGTCTTCTAATGATACACACGTACAGCATTCACACATTCATGTGTTCCGCTTCTCCTACCCTACCCCCTCCCTCTCTCCCTCCCTCCCTCCCTCCCTCCCTCCCTCCCTCCCTCTCTCCCTCCCCTCTCCCTCCCTCCCTCCCTCCCTCCTCCTCTCCTAGTCGAGGGCCATGCTGAGCATGGAGAAGGTGTACATGACTCTGGAGACTGTGAGCCTGACGGCAGAGAAGAGCAAGCTGGAGAACGACTGCAGGGACGGCTCGGCCGAGCACAGGACCCTAGAAGTCAGGAGGTCACACGCACGCACACACACACACACACACACACACACACACACACACAGTGTCTTACACACGCCATCTCATCACACTCCCACGGTCTGACACAGAAATAATGAGTGTGTGTGTGCGTGTGTGTGTGTGTGCGTGTGCGTGTTACAGCAAGTGTACAACCAGCTGGAGCAGTGGAAGGCCCGTTTGACGGACACCTGTAAGCACCTGATGCGGCGGGCCCGGGAGATCTGCAACATGGACCCAGGGGAGGTGGCCGTGCCCCCGGACATGCACAGGGTCAGTTTATTTTAGTGAGTCTGAGCAGAGGCGGAGAGTCAGAGAGATGTGAGGGACAGTAGGGTGGATGCTGAGGCAAGTCATTAAAGGGATAGGCCTACTACAGAATACCCCTCTCCACCTGTTAAGTGTTAAGGTGTTTATGACATAATGTGAAATCACACAAAGACCTTGATATAAAGCTAATAGTATATATGTTTCATTCCGAGAAAAAAAAATGTGAAGCAGGTTAAATGTAGAATCAGACTGGGGAAATAGAAGAGTTTTGATTGGTGTTATCTGGACATTTGGCTGGTTTGGGGTGTTTCTGACCTAATCATTTGGAATTTCAGGTATTTGGAAACATCAGGGAAGGTGAGGTGAGCAGGCAGGATGAGTATGCAGCAACAAAGGAGCTCAGAGCAGGCAGGCTGAACAGGTAGCAAGAGTAACATACCAGTAGTAGTGCTGTTGAAAGCTTCATTATTTAAGAACCGGTAATTGTAAAAGGAGAGAGTTTGGTTAATGTTTGGTGAAGAGCATATTCGTTGGATAGAGAGGGTTCCCCCCAAAGTGTCCCCCCCAATGTGTGACTGACTATTTCACCCTTGGCTTCAACACATAGTCACAGTCAGATAATGCATCACTTCTCCCGGAAGATTGTTGCAATTACATATGCTTTGCTATTCACATGTTTATTTATTTTGTTTTCATTGGAACAACACAAAAAAAGCAGAGAAAAAAAGCCAAATCTGATATCATTCCACACAGATCTAAAAAAAATGGACTGGAAAAAAGGATTGGCACCTAGTTAGATAATGCACCTCTACTCCCAGGAAATTGTTGCAATTTCAAATGCTTTGGTGTTGCAACATTTTTCTGGGAGAAGTGGTGCATTCTCTGATGGAAGTGCAATATTTTGGGCTGTGACTGTATTTCATTAACTCAATAAAAACTCAATATTAACAAAATGTTTACCATTTAAATGGATTGCACTTATATAGCGCCTTTATCCAAAGCACTTTACAACGGCCTCTCATTCACCCATCCACACACACATTCACACACCCGCTCACTGGGAGCAATTTGGGGTTCAGTGTCTTGCCCAAGGACACTTTGACATGTGGCCAGCCGGGGCTCGAACCGCCGATCTGCCAACCTTGCGATCATTAGACACGTGGCTCTACCTCCTGCACCACAGCCGCCCCAACAAGTGCCTTACTCAAGATCACACTAAGTGTTGGTGTTCCCAGGTGGGATTTGAACTCATGACCTTCGGATCACCAGACCAACTCAGTATCCGCCAGGCCACCACTACCCCTATAATTAATTAATGAATTAATTCTTAATGAGTTAATCCATTCACTCCTCCATCCATTCATCTTGTCTTGTGTTCCCCAGGCCTTCAGCCAGCTGCCCACCTCCCTGGATGAGATCGATGCCAGGCTGAACGAGGAGAGGGCCAGAGCAGAATGCTTCACCGGCCTCAGCGAAAACGTACGTGAGAGGGAGAGGGAGAGAGATGAAAGGGGGGGGGGGGGGGAGATTTTGAGGTGATGGAGAGAGGAAAAAAGTAGTTGTCTGTGTGTGTAGGTGACAGATGTGGTGTCCTGGGGGGGCGGCGGGGGGGGGGGGGGGGTTTGAGGTGATGGATAGAGGAAAAAAGGAGTGTGTGTGTGTGTGTGTGTGTGTGTGTGTGTGTGTGTGTGTGTGTGTGTATGTGTGTGTGTGAGTGACAGATGTGGTGTCCCCTCCTCCCAGGTGGTGGATGAGTACAACAGGAGAGAGAGGAAGAAATGAGGAGTGTGTGTGTGTGTAAAAGAGAGGAGGTGTGTGTGTGTGTGTGTGTGTGTGTGTGTGTGTGTGTGTGTGTGCGTGTGCGTGTGCGTGTGTGCGTGTGCGTGTGCGTGTGCGTGTGCGTGTGCGTGTGTGTGTGTGTGTGTGTAAGAGAGGAGCAGTGTTTGTGTGAGTATGACAGGTGTCCCTCCTCCCCCAGGTGGTGGATGAGTACAACAGGAGAGAGCAGGAGATCAAGAGCCTGGAGAAGGAGTTAGAGGACCGGAGCAACGCCCTGGACACCTACAGACAGAACATATCAGAGGTCACTACACACACCACCCCGCTGTGTGTGTGTGTGTGTGTGTGTGTGTGTGTGTGTGTGTGTGTGCGTGTATGATATCTGTGTAGTTTCCTGGCTAAAATCTAAATGTTGTTTCTCTCTTTTTCTCTCTCCTCCTCTTTCCCCCCCTCTCCCTCTCTGTGTGGCGCACACACACACACACACACTCACACACTCACACACACACACACACACACACACACACACTCACACACACTCACACACACATACACACACTCAGGCGAAGGAGCTTTGGTTGAACCCTCTGAAGCAGCTGGTGGAACAGATCAATGAGAAGTTCAGTGCTTTCTTCCGCTCCATGCAGTGTGCCGGGGAGGTGGACCTGCACTCTGAGAGCGAGGTATGCACACTAACCACACACACACACGCACGCACACACACACACACACACACACACACACACACACACACACACACACACACACACATACACACCCTCTTTGACCCTCTGTATCGGTGTGATAAAGGAGAACTATCTCCTCCTTCCTCTCTGTCTGTCTGGGAGTGCTAGCCACACTCCACCAGTCATTGGAGCTGGTGTCTGGCTCCAGAGAAAAGGAGAAGAGACGTGCAGTCAAACATCTGTCAAATACATTTATTAAAACAGAATCAATTTAACAGTCAACCCTTGTTTTTCGGAGAGAGAAGGCATAGCTCACTTTTTTTCTTCCAGAGCAGAAACACACAGCTTTATCGACTTTGTCCTTGGCAAAGACCATCTGTTGTTTAGGGAGATAGGCGATGAACTCAACAACAGGGTAGGTGTATGTTTAGACGAAACGAGAGAGTGGAGGCCATTTGGGGACTGACTCACGACCCAGAGAAATGTTTATAGGAGACCCAGGAACAACCCGAGGGGGTTCAAATTGATTCTTTAACTCACCAACTGCCAAAGAATTCCGGAACACTCACCACCTCGAGTGCCAAGTGTTTTATGTGGTGTTTACCTAGCAACAACCTAGCAACAATGTTTTGTTTTACCAGCTCAGTGGCCTTTGCGGTTAGAGATGTCCGCCCTGAGATTGGGAGGTCGTGAGTTCGATCCCCGGCCCCGGAGTCATACCAAAGAATATATAGATGGTACCCGATGCCTCCCTGCTTGGCACTCAGCATTAAGGGTTGGATTGGGGGTAAGACCCTACGACATACCAGCGTCATGTCCAGGGGGTGTACTTGTACTTGTACATCAAGCCACCTCACGCTACGGAAACAGGAGATAGGCTCCTGCCGCCTACGGGTCCGTTAGGCTCGAGAACCATCGGTTCTCAAGGCTTACTTACTACTTACTACCTAGCAACAATGCTTTGATTGGCTACAAAATGAACCATCATCATTTATGCATCTCTGGTGAATACAGTCACCCCATGGCACTCAAGAACATTGACAATTTGGGAGACTGACTTTATTCACCCTCTCGGCACTGAATGAGTTAACACTGGTAGCAGCAGAGAGGTGCCATGTGTGTGTGTGTGTGTGTGTGTGTGTGACTCAGGTCTGCCCCCTGCAGGAGGAGTACGACAAGTACGGCATCCGTATCCGGGTGAAGTTCCGTAACAACACGGAGCTGCACGAGCTGACGGCCCACCACCAGAGCGGCGGGGAGCGCAGCGTGTCCACCATGCTCTACCTCATGGCCCTGCAGGAGCTGAACCGCTGCCCCTTCAGAGTGGTGGACGAGATCAACCAGGTACCACACACACACACACACACACGCACACACAGAGACAGACACATACAGAGACATACACACACAGAGAGACAGACAGACACACACCCCTTCAGAGTGGTGGACGAGATCAACCAGGTACCACACACACACACACACACACACACACACACACACACACAGAGACAGACACACACACACACACACACAGACAGACACACACACACACACACACACACACACACACACACAGAGAGACAGACACACGCACACACACACAATCACACACACACGCACAGAGACAGACAGACACACACCCCTTCAGAGTGGTGGACGACATTAACCAGGTACCACACACACACACACACACGCACAGAGACAGACAGACACACACCCCTTCAGAGTGGTGGACGAGATCAACCAGGTACCACACACACACACACACACACACACACTCACACACACACAGAGACAGACACACACACACACACACACACACACACACACACACATACAGAGACATACACACACAGAGAGACAGACAGACACACACCCCTTCAGAGTGGTGGACGAGATCAACCAGGTACCACACACACACACACACACACACACACACACACACACACACACACACACACACACAGGGTGTGTGTCTGTCTGTCTCTGTGACAGCTTGACAGTGCACCTGAAATGCAATCATGTCATCATGGACCAGAATCTCAAAGGAATGTTTCTTGTCTTGTAGAATCAAGGCCATGAAGAATTGAGGTTGTTCTGAGAGCAAAGGGAGGCCCTACTCAGTGTTAGTGTAGTGTTCCTAATAAAGTGTTGCGTGAGTGTGTATATAAAGTATATCTCAAAAGTGAGTACACCCTTTAGATTTTTGCAAATATTCTGTTATATCCTTTCAGGGGATAACATTATCCTACTGAAACTTTGATATAACTTAAAGTAGTCAGTGTGCTGCTTGAATAACAGTATAGATGTATTGTCCTTTGAAAATTACTCAGTACACAGCTGTTAATGTCTAAACAGCTGGCAACAAAAGTGAGTACACCCCATAGTGAACATGTCCTAATTGTGCCCAATTATGTTGTTTTCCCGCCCTGGTGTCATGTGACTCGTTAGTGTTACAAGGATTCAGGTGTAAATGATAAGCAGGGCTGTTAAATTTTGTGTTTTGGGCACAATTCTCTCTGAATGCTGGACAACATGGCACCTCATGGCAAGGAACTCTCTGGGCGGCTGAAAAAAAGGATTATTGCGCTTCACAAAGATGGCCTTGGCTATAAGAAGATTGCCAACACCCTGAAAATGAGTTGCAGCACAGTGGCTAAGATCATACAGCGGTTTTCCAGGACAGGTTCCACTCGGAACAGGCCTCGCCAGGGTCGACCAAAGAAGTTGAGTCCACGTGCTCAGCGTCATATCCAGAGGTTGGTTTCCAAAAATAGACGTGCGAGTGCTTCCAGCATTGCTGCAGAGGTTGCAGAAGTGGGATGTCAGCCTGTCAGTGCCCAGACCATACGCCGCACACTGCATCAAATCGGTTTGTATGGCCGTCGCCCCAGACAGAAGCCTCTTCTGAAACCGATGCATAAGAAAGCCCGCAAACAGTTTGCTGAAGACAATGAATCCAAGAACATGAGTTACTGGAACTATGTCCTGTGGTCTGATGAGACCAAAATAAACCTGTTTGGGTCAGATGGTGTCCGGCGTGTGTGGCGGCACCCTGGTGACGAGTACCAAGACAAATGTGTTTTGCCTACAGTCAAGCATGGTGGTGGCAGCATCATGGTCTGGGGCTGCATGAGTGCTGCCGGCACTGGGGAGCTGCATTTCATTGAGGGACACATGAATTCCAATATATACTGTGACATCCTGCAGCAGAGCATGATCCCCTCTCTTCGGAAACTGGGCCGTTTTTTAGGGCAGTTTTCCAACATGATAATGACCCTAAACACACCTCCAAGATGACAACGGCCTTGCTGAAGAAGCTGAAGGTTAAGGTGATGGACTGGCCAAGTATGTCTCCAGACCTAAACCCAATTGAGCACATGTGGGGCATCCTCAAGAGGAAGGTGGAGGAGTGCAAGGTGTCCAACATCCGTGGGCTCCGTGATGTCGTCATGGAGGAGTGGAAGAAGATTCCAGAAGCAACCTGTGCAGCTCTGGTGAATTCCATGCCCAGGAGGGTTAAAGCAGTGCTAGATAACAATGGTGGTCACACAAAATATTGACACTTTGGGCACAATATAGACATGTTCACTATGGGGTGTACTCACTTCTGTTGCCAGCTGTTTAGACATTAACAGCTGTGTACTGAGTAATTTTCAATGGACAATAAATCTATACTGTTATTCAAGCAGCACACTGACTACTTTAAGTTATATCAAAGTTTCATTAAGATAGTGTTATCCCCTGAAAGGATATGACAGAATATTTGCAAAAATCTAAAGGGTGTACTCACTTTTGAGATATACTGTATACAGCGCCCTGCTTGACAGTGAAGCATTTGTTTTTGTTCTTCTGGCTCTACACTACAAAAGGTTGGATTAGAACACACACACACACCACTGCTGCTGCTTCCTACAATTTGTAATAACCAAATACCATGGAACATGGTGTAACAGACACATGCTGAATCACTCCCTGAAGCAATACACCCACACACACACACACTCACACACACACTCCTGCCCTACGCCAGTCCCGTAGGTGGAGTTGACTCTGCCCTCCACCCACACACCTGCCTGCAGGACATGGAGTAATACAGAGGGTTCTGATAGGCTGCGTTCGTAAATTCCCTCAGGAATCTGATCAGCACTCATGGAATGCCTCTTGACCAATCAGATTACGTGGTCCCTTTATGACGTTGAACCCAGTGTGCGCTCAGGCGCTCTCAGAGCGAATTTACGAACGCAGCCAGCTAGAGATGGAACAATAGGGAGGGTTCTGATAGATGTCCATCTCCTCCACCAGGGTATGGACCCGGTCAACGAGAGGAGAGTGTTTGACATCGTGGTCAGGACCGCATGCAAGGAGACCACCTCTCAGTACTTCTTTATCACACCCAAGGTGAGTTACCTGTGTGTGTGTGTGTGTGTGTGTGTGTGTGTGTGTCTGTGTCTGTGTGTCTGTTCATGTAAATTCACGTGTCTGTCTGTCTGTGTATACATGTAAATTCACGTGTGTGTGTGTGTGTGTGTGTGTCTCCAGCTCCTGGCCAACCTCCAGTATGCGGAGGAGATGACCATCCTGTGTATCCATAACGGGGCCCACATGCTGCCCCCCAACAAGTGGGAGGAGAAGTCCTTCATCCACCGCAGCAGCCGCCGTAAAGAAGCCACAACCGCTGCAAAAGGCCGGAGCTGAAACCAACAGCGCTGCCCTCCAGCGTTCACATCATCTCCAATCGTTGGTTTGCTGCCGTGTTGATTTTGGAAGGCTATTTTACTTTTTTTTAAATTTAGTCTTAGTCTTTAGACAAAGATGCACATTCGTTTTTAGTCACATTTAGATCCTTCTTTAGTTTTAGCTCACGAAAAACTGAAAACATTTTAGTGTAGTTTTAGTTTACAACAGACACACACACACATTTTAGTCAAATGTTCGTTGATGACTAAAACTAATGTGCATCTTCGTCTGAAGACTGTCACAAACCCGAAGGTAGCGGCAAACAGAAAGGAGTCCACACGTGTTTAACTTAGAAAATTATTTTTATTAACCTAATAAAGCAAATTAAGCTAAATAACCTACTGGTATGTATAAGAATATGGATAAGAATCAGTAGTGTATGCCATGAGTGAATGAGTGTAAAATGTGTGTTGTGTGTGTGTGAGGGGTGTATGTATGTAGTGTAAAAACAGGAGGCCCAAAACCCAGGTAACCAGAGACCTCAACAGGACCCTAGATGGAAGACGGGTAAATGGAAGAGAGAGAGAGAGAGAGAGCTGAGGACAAACCCACCATTTATATCCTCAACTCCCCAAACCCAGGTGACACTAGTTAGGCCGACGCCCTCCCCACTCTGCCAAGGCTCCTAAAGGAAACAACAGAACAGCCAATAGGCAGCAGGCAGAGTGGGAGGCGTCACAAGACTAAGACTAAGGCCGCGTTCGTGAATTTGCCGAAGTGCACACTGAGTTCAACGTCAAGTCATTTGATTGGACTAGAGGCTCTGGCGCTCTCAGAGCGAATTTACGAACGCGGCCTAAATGTAAAATAGCCTGCCAAAATTAACACTGGTTTGCAGTTTTTTAGTAATTAATTTGTTTTTTGCAGTATGTTTTTTTTTTGGGGGGGGGGGGGGAGAGATTTGAAGTACATTGAAGAACATATATATTCCATATTTTGTATATATTGTATTTGTTAAGGCGAGTTGTTAGAGCTAAAATGCAATAAAGGCAGCCTGTTTTGTTTCAAGGTGTATAAGAAAAAGATATTTAATATTCCTCTATAGAAGGAGAAAGTTTACAGGTTCATCAGACGCATCTGATCATTCAAAGTTTCTCAGAAAGTCCAGATCATTCATTTCATCTCAGTATTTATGCTCTCAGGTACCCTCAGGTAAGAGGTCCGCCCTCGGGTGAGGTCTAGACCAATCATGAACAATGGGTGTGGATTTGTACATTGAGGAAGATGATGAAGGTTTAAGGGGGAATCGACCCCCACTTTCTCCTAGAGACACAAATATGTAAAAGGAACACAAAGGACACAAACTGGTTTAGTCTGATCCTAGAGTACTGGGTCTGGGGAAACACAAAGGTCCAAAACTGCTCTAGATGGCTTAGTCCATCTAGGTGTAGGTCAGGAGAAAAGAGAGCAATCAGGTCTTTGTAATCATTTAAATGTGTCTGTTGTCTAGCCAATGTCAAGCTTCAAGTAGAGAAACTGGTTTCATTGTGTGCTTACAACAGGAAATCAGTTCTCTAGACATTCAATTTACTGTGCAGGCCACTCAAGTCCTTCGCCAACGCATCTCTGAACATCTACTGGCCCAAGGAGAACGCAGCAGGGAAATGGCTGCTGTACCTGGTGCAGATCCACAGTAGAGGCATACAGACGGTCCCCTGCTCTCCTGCAACGGAGATCAGTCCAGTCCAACATGCCAGGTTAGGCCCCCCCCTCTCTCTCACACATCTATCTATGTATCCATCATCTAAACCTCACAGGAGGCTATATCATTAGGTAGGGGGGGGGGGGGTAGTGGTGGCCTAGTGGTTAGTGAGTTAAACTGGTGATCAAAAGGTCATCAGTTCAAATACCACCTGGGAACACCACCACACTAGCATGCCCTTGAGTACAGCATAATTTAGCCCTAAATTACTCCTGGGAGACTGTCCCTGTAATCTCTTAATTGTAAATCGTTTCGGATGAAAGTGTAAACTGGATCTGTTTAAAATTCCTTTGTTTGACACCCAAAAATGCCAACAAACCTTACACCAACAGTCTGGTAAGTCTGTATATTCATATAACATAAACTTATGTATATATATATGTATAATTATGTGCTTTATTTTACTGCTACATCATATCTAGCGCCGCCGTGATACTGACACCTCTCGAAGACATGAAACTGAACTGGAGGCCTCCTCAAGTGAGGGTGGATTCTCCTTCCTTCCAACAAAAAGGAAATATAAAACCCTGGTAAGAGGAATTTAATTCCCCCAAAATGTGTTTTGTACATTTGTTCAATGCACCCGGTCGTTTAACCTTTTTTGTATGCTACAGTAGCCTATCTGTTCCCTCTTTGAATTGCAGTTGTGTTCGGAAGAGGTGAAATGTGTCGAGATACGCTGCCCCCTGCTGGAGGTGGTGCTCAGCTCACGCCTTTGGAACAGCACTTTCCTTGAGGTACCTATGTACCTTTTCGTATGCCACTTATTCCTCACGTCACATACAACATATTTCTACTGCATATTCCCCTTTATGAAACCGTCGTGCTGCTCTCATCCCTCTTTCCCTGCTCGTCCCATCCCAGGACTATAGTTCATTAAACTACCTGGACATTGTGGTGGATGCTACTCTCAGCCTAACAGATTCTCCAGAGAATATTGGGCTCAAGAAGACAGAGGAATCGGGTACGCAGGTACTAAATAGGTCCCTTGCAATTCACGTTCATGTTTGTGTTTGGTACCTTTCCTCATTCTCTTGCCATCCATTTCAATGAGCCCATCCTAGGATTTCTCCCTTCGCCAGACGCCACTGCGTCAGACTGTGACAAAGGATAATGGATCTGTGATGCCCCAGTCTTTGTTCTGTGTGTGTGTGTGCCTGTTGTGCCTGCGCAGGTGAGGTTGACAGTGTTTCCTGAGAGGAAGCGTTCCCTGTTGTTCAGGAAGGTGGCCTGGTGGATCATCTTCCTGTCAGTCATTGCAGGACTCCTGTTATTGGGTCATCTTGGCTTTGTGCTGTGGAAGGTAACCAATCAGAGGGGGGAATTCATATCCATGCTTTATATTCATGTTGTGTGCGTGTATTCAATAACGTGTGTGTGTGTGTGTCCATCCTTCTAGTGTGGATGCATCAAATGCCCTGTGCATGACAAGACCACTGCACAAGAGGCCTCCCCCAAAGCATGAATACCACAGAACAACCTCGCCCTATGGGATGAAAGACAAATGTTCACTGTGTGGAAAAATTGCAATTTACAACCAGAAAAGACTATTGCAATACTGAAAAAGCCCACAGGACAAGCTTTTTGAAAAATGATTATTCTAAATTTGACTTGACTGAGGTTATATTACCCATGTCGGCATAGTAACAAGCATACGAGAAAGACAAAGCAGTTACTCGACCACAACGGATTGAGAGAGCATCATTGTGAACTGAATTGAGTCGCTGATGCAAGGTTTTCTTTACAATTTTTTAATGAAATGGAAAAAGGCTATTTCCTCATTAATACCAAAACTTGTTACAACAACATCATGAAAATGTTTTGCTATTCTTTCACAGTAATGGAATGTAGTATCTTAGCTGGGAGTGGTGAGAGTCGATGAGAGGTTGTAGTAGTGGTTAACTATTAACATTTTGACCAGAACGTCCTTGAATTGAATACAACAGCCGTTTGGCAAACACACACACACATCATTTAGAATTGTTCACTTTGATAGTCATTTGCTCCTGTACAATAGTGGAATGTTTATCTGGCGTGCCAGACTACTGGTACATAGTAAGCTAGTATGTAGCTTGCTAGCAATTGCTAAATAGTATGGCTTCTTAACCAGGCTAGTGGAATCTAATACTGTTACTCTCCAGATACCTTTACAAACTGGAATAGAAACCAGACCTCTAATATACACACTCACCACTCTTACACAGACTTGCTATCCTATTCATTGTACAAGGTCAGAATTACCTTGAGTAACACTTAAAGTACACTCCCCTCTCAAAAAAGGGATGCGGCAACTTTTCATTCAACAAAAAGTATGCTTCTTCAATAACATTCACAATACATTCTTATTGTGTTGTTCACCATCTTTGTTGCTTTTCTCTACAGACACTTCTCTCCTGTGTGTATTCTCTGGTGTCTCTTTAGGTTTCCTGCCTCACTGAAACTCTGCCCACACTGGGAGCAGTGATATGGCCTCTCTCCTGTGTGTTTTCTCTGGTGTTTCTTTAGGTTCCCTGCCACACTGAAACTCTTCCCACACTGGGAGCAGTAGAATGGCTTCTCTCCTGTGTGTATTCTCTGGTGTTTCTTTAGGTTCCCTGCCACACTGAAACTCTTCCCACACTGGGAGCAGGAGAATGGCTTCTCTCCTGTGTGTATTCTCTGATGCTTCTTTAGAGCGTCTGCGTGCCTGAAACTCTGCCCACACTGGGAGCAGTGATATGGCTTCTCTCCTGTGTGTATTCTCTGGTGTGTCTTTAGGGATCCTGCCTCACTGAAACTCTGCCCACACTGGGAGCAGCAGAATGGCTTCTCTCCTGTGTGTATTCTCTGGTGTGTCTTTAGGGATCCTGCCTCACTGAAACTCTTCCCACACTGGGAGCAGTAGAATGGCTTCTCTCCTGTGTGTATTCTCTGGTGTCTCTTTAGGTCTCCTGCGTGACTGAAACCCTTCCCACACTGGGAGCAGCAGAATGGCTTCTCTCCTGTGTGTATTCTCTGGTGTTTCTTTAGGGATCCTGCCTCACTGAAACTCTTCCCACACTGGGAGCAGCAGAATGGCTTCTCTCCTGTGTGTATTCTTTGGTGTCTCTTTAGTTTGCTCATATAACCAAATCTCTTTCCACACTGAAGACAAGAGTGAGTCTTCTGTCCTCCTTGAGTCTGTGGTTGTGATTTAAGGTGAGTTGGACAAATGAAACTCTCACTGCAATCTAAACAGTGGTGATTCTTCTGTCTTAAGCTCCTCCTCCTCCGTCTGTGTTGTTTATGGCTTCCTGATGCGGTGGAGCTGGGCTCCATGTCTGAGTCTGGGTTGGAGCTCTCTCCTGTAAGAATAGGAACATATGCAGGATTAGAAACAACATGAGAACAAGGGTGGAGGTTGCAGGGATGCACAGAAAATATTTTGCCAGCTTTGATAGTGTGGGGAAACGCCCCTAATCAATCCTGAACATGCTGGTTAAGGATATGAGACCCTTGTTAACCAGCATGTTCAGGATTGATCCGGTCAGGACGGTGGCTTGCTGGGGTGTGCACGTTGGCATCTTGACAAGATAACTATCATAGAACGCGCCTTCTTAGCACTGTAACGTTAAGACAACATTTTTAGCTAAGTATTTTTGATAGTATAGTATTTTTGATAAGTATCGCTTTGATGACAACGTTACAGCACATAACGTAAAATAATGTAAGAAGGCTTTTAACGTAACGATATCGTTAGCCAATAACAAGCTAACTAGCTTACCGAGACGAGCCATCATCTTCCTCTTCATCTGCCACAAACGTGCTTCCCTTTTAGATGCTCGCGCATCATAGACGTGCTGCCATGATAAGCGAGTTTAGCTTTGCAAATTGTACATTTTACATTGTTTTTTTCAACGTTGTGGTTGAAATGCCCCCACACTTTAGACGTACGAGGACGGGAAGACATTTCTCTGTTTGTTTTTCCGGGGACGTCACGTGTGCCCCGGATGACCGACACTGCGCATGTACATCAAAGACACTGGGAGACGCTAGCCAGTGGCAGCTTCAGGGAAGAAAAACGCTTATTTCAGCTCCAAAAAAACATGCGACGACGTCGATTACCAAATATGTCGGCGACGATTTTGGTAATCGACGTCGTCGCGACTAGTCGACTAATCGTGGCAGCCCTAGTAACATGTATAGTGAGAATAGTAGCGGACCAAGGCAGCTCCCTTGTGCGACTCCGAAGTCGCTGTCATATTTCTCAGACACATGATCTCCAAGCTTGACATAGAACATTCTCCCTGTGGTATCTACCATAGAGCCATGAGATGTAAACATGGTATCTACCATAGAGCCATGAGATGTAAACATGGTATCTACCATAGAGCCATGAGATGTAGACATGTGATCTACCATAGAGCCATGAGATGTAAACATGGTATCTACCATAGAGCCATGAGATGTAAACATGGTATCTACCATAGAGCCATGAGATGTAGACATGTGATCTACCATAGAGCCATGAGATGGAAACATGGTATCTACTAGGGCTGCAACTAACGATTATTTTGGTAGTCGACTAATCTGTCGATTATTTTTTCGATTAGTCGCGATTAGTCGTGTGGCTTTTCGCTGCGCGTAAATGGCGACGCAGAAGCATAAATCCGGCTTAACTAGCTATCTAACCTAACGTTACGCCAAGCTACAGCTGCTCACAGAGCTAGTTGACTGGCTAGCTAGCATTGCTGGCTAGACTACAGACAGCTCACGTTAGTAGGCTACGCTTGGCGCTGTTTATCTTACAGACAGCTCGCTGGTGGACTCAACATAATTGAAATAGCATTCACTTATCAAGCATCATTCATGATCATCCACCATGACTACCTGGTATTTTAATAGCGACCACCCCTCACTTCATTTCATCTCGCGTTCTCCTGGCTTCAACATGGAAAACCCCTGCTACGTAACGTTACATACAAGCGCCTCTGTCTGTCACATGCGTGCCACAGGGCAAATAAATTAATAGCACAAACGCTCATAGCATGTACAGCCCTGTCCATGAGACGTTGTTTTCCAACATGTAACAGTAAAGCTAACATAAACATTACGACCCTAACAATATAACGTTAGCCAGTTGGCTAACAACGTTAGCTAAAACTTACCCAGCTGATTCTTGCATGGCTCCCGTAAAAAAAAAAAAAAAAAAAAAAAAACGTTTTTTTAAATATTTTTTTTATGCGATTAGTCGACAACAACATTTCACGTCGACGATTTTTCGTAATCGATTAGTCGTGACTAGTCGACTAACCGTTGCAGCCCTAGTATCTACCATAGAGCCTTGAGATGTAGACATGTGATCTACCATAGAGTCATGAGATGTAAACATGGTATCTACCATAGAGCCTTGAGATGTAGACATGGTATCTACCATAGAGCCAGGAGATGGAAACATGGTATCTACTAGGGGTGCAACGGTTCTCGTTTTTTTTACGGACGGTACGGTTTGCGTTCCACGGCTCAATTCACTAGTGAACCGTGATGGTTTTCGGTTTATGCTGCGATTTGGCTGCGTTCGTAAATTAGTTCTGAGAGCGCCGCAACAGTTTGAGGAAGCCCCGGATTCCTACAAGTCTGCGGTGTGGGGTCATTTCGCTTTTCCCGTTGAATACGACAATAAGGGGGGGAAAACAGTGGACAGAAATATTACTGTCTGCAAGCTCTGCTTAAAGCGTGTGCCATATGCAAATGGTTGCACCTCTAACATGAACCAGCATATTCGCCGCTACCACTCAACGATAACACTGACTGGGAGCAGGAAAGCCAGTCAGGTAGCGTCAGTGAGCAGACAGCAGTCTCTCTCTGATGCGTTCGGACAGACGTACACTACCACTTCAGAGAAACACAAAAAAATAACCAATGCAGTGGGGATGTTCATTGCAAAGGATTTGCAGCCCTTTTCGGTGGTTGGAGATTTGGGTTTTCGAAATCTGATAAAAACTCTCGAGCCCCGTTACAGTGTCCCCTCCCGTACATCATTCAGCACCAAAATAATCCCCGGTATTTACCAAACAACGCGCAGAGGCATTGAAGACGATTTGGCAAAAACACAGAGCTTTGCACTGACTACGGAGGGTTGGACCTCCCGGTCAACGGAGAGTTACCTCACTGTCACGGTCCACTACATGTCACCGGATTGGGAGATGAAGAGCGCAGTACTGCAAACTCGTCCACTATACGAAAGCCATACCAGCGCGCACCTGGCAGAGGAACTAACAAATGCAGTGACTGAGTGGAAGTTGGAGAGGCCAAACATAACAATTCCCGTAACAACAGACAACGCAGCAAATATCGTAAATGCGATCCATGAAGCTGGTGGACTGGGGCCACAGATCGGCTGCTTTGCGCACGTCGTAAATCTCGCCGCCAAGAAGGCAGTGGCAATAACCCCGGTGTCCCGCCTCCTGGGTAAGATCAGACATGCAGTCACTTTCTTCCACAAAAGCACCACAGCCCACCATATTCTGACAATTAAACAAGATATGTTAGACGTACCAAAACACAAATTAATCCACGATGTCGCAACTCGTTGGAATACAACACATGACATGTTGGAACGCTATGTGGAAAGTGTTACTTTTGTAGTGTGAATTTGTTTTCCTCCTGTTTGTATACGGGTAGGGATGCTCCGATCTGGATTTTTGGGGCCGATACCGATCACCGATTTTTTTCCTCAAGATCAACCGATACCGATACCGATACCGATTTAAAAAAAAATACATAACTGTAGGCCTACTGACTGGATAGCCTACATATTTTTTGCTTTTTAGACAAAAGTTTTGATCCATTAGGCACCAAGCAAACGCAGACCCATTTTTATGGCATAGTAAAAGTCTGGCCTATCACCCAGTTAGGGCCTGAAGCCCAAGTCAGTCGATATGGCTGTATAAAAGACATCATAAACGTGGCCTTCATGGTTTACATACTGTTACGTCCTCCTATGTTTTCTGTTCAGTTATCTGTCTTCCCCAGGGGAAAAAAAAAAAAAAAAAAAGATCAGTTTTTGCGATCGGCCATTTTTACCGATCACCGATCGAGTCATTTGGAGTGAAATCGGCCGATTTAAATCGGTGGCCGATAAATCGGAGCATCCCTATATACGGGCTACCAGCTGTCAAGGCTAAAGTGCACTTTTACTTTCGAAAGTGTTTATTTATTTTTGGACATTTGAAAGTGTTTTTTGTTTATATACAATTATATATACATTATATACATAACATATACATGTGTATGTTAAAGTTCCATATTATGTATAAGCAAAATAAAGTAAAGTAACAGTTTGTAAATAAATAGTAGCATTTGTTTCTGAACCGAACCGTACCGAAAACCGTGACCCAAAATACCGAACCGTACCGAACCGTGGGCCAACTGAACCGTTGCACCCCTAGTATCTACCATATAGTCAGGAGATGCAAACATGGTATCTACCATAGAGCCATGAGATGTAGACATGGTATCTACCATAGAGCCATGAGATGGAAACATGGTATCTGCTTGCATATGGCTTTGCTTTTGTCCTGCTCATCTCTATCATCATAATTTTTACATCCAAAATGCACCCAGACATCTGCCTTTAAGCCTGGTCGTTGCGTGAGATATGATAAATTCTTGTAGCGCGAGATCTGGCCACGAGATCTCGTTGCGGGTTGAAGCTGCAAAAAAAAAAAAAACGTGAAAGATCGATCTCGGGATTTATGAATTGATAATCGCTCATTCAATGAAGATCGATTCAGAATTGGGAAATCGATTTTTTTAACCCAGCCCTAGTATCTACCATAGAGTCATGAGATGTAAACATGGTATCTACCATAGAGCCATGAGATGTAAACATGGTATCTACCATAGAGCCATGAGATGTAGACATGGTATCTACCATAGAGCCAGGAGATGTAAACATGGTATCTACCATCGAGCCATGAGATGGAAACACTGCTATTGCTACTAGTGTAGGAATATGCGTGTTTTGTTTGTCTCAAATAGCAGTGTTTACATCGCTTCATTAGGACAAAGGAGAGATAATTGTATTCGGTTCACCTGACAAAAGATCGAAAGTCAGTGCAAAACTTGATTCTCTCTCTAAACTAAAAAACAGGTCAGAAATCTTAGTGTAATTCTAGACTCTAAACTTCAACAGCCACATTAACTTGATAACTAAATCAGCCTACTATCACCTGAAAAACATAACAAGAATGAGAGGTTTCATGTCCAAATAAGACCTTGAAAAAAACAAAACTCATCCATGCATTTGTTTCGAGTAGACTTGATTATTGTAATGGTCTACTAACAGGCCTATCTAAAGGGGCTGTTCGTAAGCTGCAGCTCATCCAAAACGCAACTGCTAGGGTCCTAACAAAAATGAATACGTTTGAACACATTACACCAATCCTGAGATCCCTACACTGGCTACCAGTCTCTCACAGAAAATGGTCTTGGACCAAAATACATATCAGATGTCCTCCCACCCTATATTCATATCAGATGTCCTCCCACCCTATATTCATAGCAGATCTCCTCCCTCCCTATATTCATATCAGATCTCCTCCCTATATTCATATCAGATCTCCTCCCTCCCTATATTCATATCAGATCTCCTCCCACCCTATATTCATATCAGATCTCCTCCCACCCTATATTCATATCAGATGTCCTCCCACCCTATATTCTCTAAGGCCCCTAAGGTCAGCTGCTGCATGCTCCTGGAACAAACTCCCTGAAGAAATCAAACAGGCGGAAACCCTACAAATATTTAAATCTAAGCTAAAAACCTTCATGTTGCAGCAGTTATGATTAAACACTTCTATCAATGTCTTTTATCCATGAACTATTGTCTTATTAAATTGTTTTATCAATGTACCACTTATATTTGCTTTTATTCAGTCGTTTATATTTTCTTGCTATGCTCCTCTTGCTGTATTTTTAAATAATGTATGTAAAGCACTTTGAATTGCCCCTGTTGTATGAAATGTGCCATACAAATAAACTTGCCTTGCCACTGGCAGCATTGATTTTACAGCAGTGCAATGACCCTCACCACTATACAACAAAGACTTACCATCCGTGTCTTCAATCTCCACTTCAACTTCGACCTCTTGTTTTACCATCACTCCCTCCTCCCTCATTTCTTCTCCTCCATCTTCTTCTTTCACAATCACACCCTTCTGCATTACAGCTGCACCTCCTTCCTCTTCTTTCACCATCACTCTCTTCTCCTCCACTTCTTCTTTCACCATCACACCATTCTCCTCTGCATCTTCTTCCTCCAGCTTCACTGCCACCATCTCTGGACCCCACTGTGTGATTTTCAGGGCTGGAGAACCACAGCCAGATCCGGGGGACTCTGTGGACTCTGGTTCATACATGGTTACATGAGCTGAAGAGGACCTGCATCTAGAAACAGTGGAGGCACAAACAGTGGAGGGTCAATTGACAGCCAACCAGTTCAATTAAAGCCCATCTAGACTAAAAATGCAATAATCTATGGATTACTGATTGCATTTCTTTGTAATTAAAGGGTCTGGAAAGTAGACATTAAATGGTTCCAATTGTATTTTGTGTCCAAGAAAAAATTACAATAAACTTCTAGTTAGGCTCAACTTCCTGGTCAGACAGCTGTGTGGGCGTGGACTTTGCACGCTTGACTGCCCTTTAATTACCAACTGTTTAGCTGCTGCTGAAATGTGTAAATACTGAGCTAATACAATGACTTGGCTAAGATTATAGTTATGCACCTGGCAGTATAATTCATCATATCTATTCAATGACCACCATTAGCATACTGTACACCTGGCACCCTATGGTGAATTATGGAACACAATAGGCTACTTGTGGACAGGATTCACAGCATGTGTATGACTTACTGATCAGGTGTACCACAATGGTGTTGTCCTCCTTTTCTAATTTGCTGCCGTATTTTCACAATATCCTCCATGTTTAGTTGCTTCCCACACTGGACGTAGCACTGGCGCATGTCGTCATCACGATAGCGCTCTTCGACCTCTTGACCTCTAGTCTTGACCGCTGAACTGGCGTTACTGTCACTATCCATGTCATTACTGTCACTATCCATGTCATTCGGTGCTTCAGAGAGTCGATGCCTCTCTTTAAGAGCATGTGCATCTTGCCCTGAGGCATTTGTGCTGAGCATCTCATCTTTGGCCTTTTGGTTTTTGATGTAGTGCCGTAAAAACATATCCCACGGTGTGTCGTACTCTTCTTTAATGTTGGGAGAGTGATGGTTCCTACTGTGGGTGGGAGGTGGTGGTGGTGGTGGTGGCTGGAGCCTAATAAGATTGTCCTTCCGGTGGTTCTGTCCTTCTGTCTCTGCATCAGGGGACCCAAGGTGTGTCCTCTGGCTCTCTGACACTGAATAAGCAGAAGCATCCATCATTGCCCAGATGGGGAGTTCGCAGTGCAGGGAATCCTACGAATGAAGATGATCAAAATATTAAAACAAGAGTGAAGAAATGTAATTTGTAATCATCAGAAGTGGAAAACAGTAGCCAAGCTACAGTTAGGTCCATATATTGGACTCTGTCAGAATTGTTGTTATTTAAGCTGTTTAGTAAAACATACAGATTTCAAAACTTACAGTTATAGAATGAATATGGCCTTAAGTGCAGACTCAAATACCCTCTTTAATTTGAGGGTATTAATATCCAAATTGGAGGAAGGGTGTAGAAATTACAGCTCTTTAATATGTAGCCCCCTCTTTTTCAAGAGACCAAAAGGAAAATACCCTACGCTTCGTGCTTTGAATTGCCGTATTACCCTACATGGAACCGTTGGAATTGTTTTGATAGCACATTTTGTTTAGGAATTACGGTAATGAGAACAATGTGTGTAAAATGCATGGCCGTTTTTATTAAGGCGTTTATTTTATATAAAACGAATTATGACAGTTTTATAGTGGTATTGACAAAAACCGTTGCTATTTTCAAAAACCGGGGTTTACGGTACAACCGTCAAATCGCCCAACCCTAGTATCTGTGAGATCTACCCAGTTTCCTATATTCCTGATGCTGAGCTGCACTTTTCCCTCTTTGTGTATTCCGGTAAGCTGTCTCCAGTTAAAAGGTAGAAACCCATGCTACTTTACTGAGCTCTCTGAATTAATTCAGAAGAAACCACGCTTGTCCTGAAGCCAGATGTACTGATAGACTATCCTTCAGCTCAGAAATAGATGTACTGCCATGATTATAAAGTCTAAATCAAGTTACTATTTAAACACCATCTCTGATTCTGGCGGTGATCCAACTACATATTGGAAAGCAGTTAAATCACAATACATAGTTCCTCTCGCTGTCAACGTCATCAACTTTTATCCAAGTCTAACATCATATGGATACAAACAGAATAAGTGACGCTTTCCACCAGCATTTTATCAATCACTCCAACTCCTACCGTCAGGTCGGCGCCTCCGTTGTTGTTCAAGCTAGTGTCGCTTTCCCAGTCTTTGTGTAATAAGTGAACTTGTTGTAATGTTCTTCTTCTTCTTCTTTTTTTTTTCAATTGGCGGTTGACAACCACTTGTTGTAATGTTTGCCCTCTAGCACAGTTATAAACTTAATAAATGACTCGTGTTGTCTTCAGTCTCAGCACTGTGTGCGTTTATTGATCTTAGTTCCACATCCCGTTCCTTGGTCTCGCGAGAATAACTGACGTCTGAAGTTTATTTGTATAGAATTTTTCATACAACAAGGGGCAATTCAAAGTGCTTTACAGTTTTTTTTAAAATACAAATATGATACACAAACAAAATACAAATATGATGCCTTAGGTTAGGAGAGACGTCAGCTATTCCCGTGAGACCAACGAACAGGTCCATACACAGTCCGCTAGGTGGCGGTAATGCGCCTTAAGTTGGTCGCAAACCTTCAAACTGAGAAGAAGAAGAAGAAGAAGCCCAACGAACAGAATGTGGAACTAAGATGGCGGATCAACAAGCGCACACAGTGCTGAGACTGAAGACAACACGAGTCATTTATTAAGTTTATAACTGTGCTAGAGGGCAAACATTACAACAAGTTCACTTATTACACAAAGACTGGGAAAGCGACACTAGCTTGAACAACAACGGAGGCGCCGACCTGACGGTAGGAGTTGGAGTGATTGATGAATGAAGCAGAGAGCTGCTAGATACAATGGTCAGTACAGAGCTGCGTTAGTGATACACGATCATTATTACATACTTATTCATTACAATCAAATACAATCATGTTCATAGATGTGGCTTTGTTTGGCTAGTTAACCAGCCAACTCTGTAACATTACCCTAGTGAATTACTCATGACATGACGTAGGCCTACTCGTTCCCTCTCGTCAGCATTTCAGACAGCAAATGTTACCAGCCCTTTATAAACAAGCACAAACACTTTCCACCACTTATCCATGGCACTTTTTGTTCAGTAAAAGATTGCATTTCATGTTCGAAAGGCGCTATGTAAATAAAGCTTTACTTACTTACTTACTTACTTACTTTTACACTGCTGTACTGAAAAGGTACTGAACCGTGACTTCAAAACCACAAACTGAAATGTGTCTGTACCGTTACACCCCTATATATTTTAAATGTAACAATACAAACTTGATCTATTCAAATCTGTAATCTCTTACCTTTCATTCGCTATTTTCATTTCGTCTGCACTCTTATCCTGTGGCCTGTAAATGGTATTTGAAAATCATGGCATGATCAGCCTATTTGCTGTGTTGTCAACACAGAAAAAGCTAAACTTTTGGTTTTCCCTTGAAAAAGAGGGGGCCACATATTAAAGAGCTGTAATTCCTAGACCCTTCCTCCAATCTGGATAGGAATACCCTCAAATTAAAGAGGGTATTTAGTCTGCACTTTAAGGCCATATGCATTCTATAACTGCAACTTGAATATGTTTTGGTAAACAGCTAAAATAACAACAATTCTCTCAGTGTCCAAAATGCATATATATATATATATATATATATATATATATATATATATATGGACCTACATATAGCTTGGCTACTGTTTTCCACTTCTGGTAAACAAATAATTGATTACATTTCTTCACTCTTGTTTTAATATTTTGATCATCTTTATTCGTAGGATTCCCTGCCCTGTGAACTCCCTATCTGGGCAATGATGGATGCTTCTGCTTGTTCTGGTCATGACGACATGCGCCAGTGCTACGTCCAGTGTGGGAAGAAACTAAACATGGCGGATATTGTGAAAATACGGCAGCGAATCAGAAAAGGAGGACAACACCATTGTGGTACAACTGATCAGTAAGTCATACACATGCTGTGAATCCTGTCCACAAGTAGCCTATTGTGTTCACAGGGTTCGACAGTAACGCTTGTCCGGAGCAAGTAAAAAAATCGCCGGGTTTGTTGCTGGTCCTGGATATTTTTAACTGTGTGCAGGAAGAACAACAGACGGCATAATAATAATATCTTCATTCCACGATCATCTAGTCTGGTCTGGCGCCTGCGCCGTCTGTTGTTCTTCCTGCACACAGGTAAAAATATCCAGGATCCAGCAGCGTTGTCAGGCTCGCGCAAACAAATCCGGTGAATTCTTTATTTACTCACAAGCAAGCGTTACTGTCGAACCCTGGTTCAATAATTCACCATAGGGTGCCAGGTGTACAGTATGCTAATGGTGGTCATTGAATTTATATGATGAATTATACTGCCAGGTGCATAACTATAATCTTAGCCAAGTCATTGTATTAGCTCAGTACATTTCAGCAGCAGCTAAACAGTTGGTAATTAAAGGGCAGAACTATAAGCACATCTAATAGATGAATGTCATGTATGATAACGCAGCAAGCTTGCTTGAAAGGGAGCTGCCAGTCAAGCGTGCAAAGTCCACGCCCATACAGCCCTCTGTCTGACCAGGAAGTTGAGCCTAACTAGAAGATTATTGTCATTTTTTCTTGGACACAAAATACAATTGGAACCGTTTAATGTCTATTTTCCAGACCCTTTAATTACAAATAAATGCAATCAGTAATCCATATATTATTGCATTTGCAGGACATGTCCTGTCAGTCTAGGTGGGCTTTCAGTGAACTGGTTGGCTGTCATTTATAATTGACTCTGCACTGTTTGTGCCTCCACTGTTTCTAGATGCAGGTCCTCTTCAGCTCATGTAACCATGTATGAACCAGAGTCCACAGAGTCCCCCGGATCTGGCTGTGGTTCTCCAGCCCTGAAAATCACACAGTGGGGTCCAGAGATGGTGGCAGTGAAGCTGGAGGAAGAAGATGTAGAGGAGAATGGTGTGATGGTGAAAGAAGAAGTGGAGGAGAAGAGAGTGATGGTGAAAGAAGAAGATGGAGGTGCAGCTGTAATGCAGAAGGGTGTGATGGTGAAAGAAGAAGATGGCGGAGAAGAAATGAGGGAGGAGGGAGTGATGGTGAAACAAGAGGTCGAAGTAGAAGTGGAGATTGAAGACACGGATGGTAAGTCTTTGTTGTGTAGTGGTGAGGGTCATTGCACTGCTGTAAAATCAATGCTGCCAGTGGCAAGGCAAGTTTATTTGTACGGCACATTTCATATAACAGGGGCAATTCAAAGTGCTTTACATAGCCTACATTATTTAAAAATACAGCAAGAGGAGCATAGCAAGAAAATAAAAACGACTGAATAAAAGCAAATATAAGAGGTAAATAGATAAAACATTTTATAAGACAATAGTTTAGTTTACTTTATTACTTTATTATATCGAGGACAATCCAAATACATGAACCATATAAAATACTAGTGTTGTTCCGATACCGATACTAGTATCGGCATGGCCACCGATACGCACAAAAATGCTGGTATCGGTATCGGCGAGTACTAACAAAAAAAAAATCCGATTTTTTTTTTTTTTTTTTTTTTAAGTACTAAAGTTATTTTGTTTGTAAATGTTCACTTGCTGTTGCACTACTACTACGACTGTTTTATATCTTAAATGGATATTGCACTGATTGGCATCTGTGAGAGCCACATTTCAGGTTTTATAAGGGGTTGATTTTCTTGTCACCATACCAGGTAGACAATAAAAAAAAGTTCTATAGTATTCACTCTCTGTTGGTATTTTTTCCTGTTTTACAAAGGTTTTGAGCAGTGCCAGACTAAGTGTTAGCAATAATTTTACATCGAGGTGAGTATGCGGCTCAAAAAACATGTTTTTTTGTTTTGTTTTTTCAAACGTCGTGGTATCGGATCGGTACTCGGTATCGGCAAGTACTGCACGGTCAGGTATCGGTATCGGTATCGGGATCAAAAAATGGTATCGGAACAACACTATAAAATACAGTAAAAAAGGCAGCTTTAGCCTAGTCGGCTAATTTTCAGCTGAAGTCCCCGGCCAGTTGCAACATGGCATCCTGAAAAGTAACGTCATTAGTTAAAATAAAACATTTAAATATTCTAAGAACACGTGGCTGAGACAAGGTACCCCAACATCACACTAGGGATGGGACGATTATCGTGTTTATCGTTAATCGCGATAAAAACACCCGCGATAACTTTATCGTGGAGAATTTTAATTAGTTGAATAATCGTCATAATCGTTTATTTTTTTTTATTTTTATTTTTATTTTAAATGACTGGACTTTTTAAATAGGCACTACATTTTATAAACACTGCTTTGTCTGACTGGTGGTCCCCAGCTGATGACCCAGTTAGGCCCACATAGGTGTTCAGTGAGGTGTCACAGCACACCTGTTCTAAAGGCACTGTTGGAGGTGCGTCAGGCAGCAATGCCCAGCAGGAGTACCATCACCTGTATCATGATTTGATCTGTCTGTTTTTATTGTATGTACCGTATTTTCCGCCCTATAAGGCGCACTTAAAAGTCCCAAAAAAAAAAAAAAAACGGCAGTGCGCCTTATAACCCGGTGCGCCTTATATATGGATCAAAATGTAAAAATTACATGACCAATATTTTTTTTTTCATAATAATAAAATGTTTCAGTACGACTGGTAAACTACAAAGCCGCACCGCTTGCAGCATTACGGTAATCAGTAAACGACGGCCGCCATCTTGGAATCTCCGCGAATGCCATTGTTATTCTATCATGTGCTCTGAATGGATGCCGTACTCACCCAACTGTTCAATTCGGACACTCACACCGCTTGCAGCATTACGGTAATCAGTAAACACCGGTGTTGTGCTTACTCACAGTCCCACACCACAAGACCCCAAGTAAAGAAGACTAAACAGAGTTTCCGAGGGAACAAAGTGAGATTCTTGGTGCTTTCAACTTGAAGTTTTAAAGTACCCACTCGATATAATAAACAACAGTTTAACGATCACTAAACACTTATCATTTGTGTATTGGATTCATTATTCTCGTTTGCCGGAGGCTACCGGTAAGGGAGGGTTGATTTGTAAACATACTTTCGTTTTAGCTCGTGTTCAAAAGCAAGAACTGTGTGTTCATCTAGTTATGTGTAGTTATGTGTTTTTAGCATGTCGATGTTCTCCCATTATGTTGTCATGTTATTAAAATACAGTTTAGACCTTCGTAGCGATGTGTTTTGTTAGCTGTTAGCCGCTAGCAGCGTTTGTTGTGGTTTGGTCAGATTCACTTTTCTCCCATTCAGTGTTTGAGATGAACCAACATTCAAATACGCCTGTCGTGTTCAATCTTTCTCTGGTTTGAATGTATGACACATCATTTGAAAGCTTACAATCTGTAGTTTAAGCATGTGTAAAAACTGAAAAAGTACGTTGCACATTTCACCAGGAGCTGTCACATATTGGTTGTTGGTTATAATTGTATAGCCTATTGGTTGTTTTCTGGTGTTGTTTTGCTCTGTTTGTAGTCTACTTGATGTATTTTTATCAGCTGTTAAATCACCACAGCGGTTAATCCACTAATAGAGATAATAGCAGATTGAAAATGCTTGTAGCTAACTACTCTATATCTCGTGGTTGCAGCTATTGCGAATTGCTATTCACGCGAGTCAGCTGTGAATCACCGCAGGTCCTTGACGCTTGTTGCAAAAATGGATGACGAACGGCTGATACTTGAGGTGGAAAAATATATATTTTTGACAGTGGAGCAGGTAGAACGTTGATGGTGACAACGCTCAGGTGGAGCTTGGACAACGGGAAGTTGACACAACACCGATGGAGAGGTGACGCAACGCAGTAGGTGGAGCTTGGGCGTAACGCAACCCCAGTCAAAAAAAAAAAACGACAGTGCGCCTTATAAGCCGGTGCGCCTTATAAGCCGGTGCGCCTTGTATATGAAAAAATTTCTAAAATAGGCCATTCATTGAAGGTGCGCCTTATACTCCGGTGCGCCTTATAGGGCGGAAAATACGGTATTAATGTATGTGACCTATGTGTGTTTTTTGTTGTTGTTGTTAATATTTTTATTGAGTTTCACAGAGACATGTACACAACAGGACATAACAACAACAACTAGTATCCGTGGGGGAGGTTATTGTCCCATTAATAGTAGAAAACTAGTTTTGCACTTTGTTATGCAGTACATTGTCCATAAACAATAACAGAACATGTTCTTTCTCTTTTCTCTTTTTTTTAAACAAACTAACAAACAAAAAACAAAGACAAACAAAACAAAAACAAAAAAACAGGGGGGGAGGAGGCCATGTCACATATCAGAAATAAACAGAAAAGAAAATGACAACAAATGCCATAATATATGGGGGGATCACCCCCATCGGAGACAGCATCCATGTCTTACAGTCCTAAACACAGCGGCAGCACAACACCAGCACAGTAAATAATATTGTGACCCATACATTGTAGATCTGTTACACATTAGTCTTGTGTACTTTCTTGAGTGTAATCCACCAAACCTTTCATTACAATGGCAGCCAGTCTGGTACCAATATAATCTAAGAACGGAGACCAAATCTTATAGAATGTCTTTATCTTACACTTATGTCAGATATTCCATAGGAATCATATCAAAAATTACCTTGTGCCATCCAGCTATTGTAGGCGGTTTGCAGTCTATCCATTTCAGCAATATATCTTTCCTTGCACAAAAAGTGAGGATACACAGAAGTCTTTTGGAATGCATACTTTTAAGTTGTTTGTCTGGCAACCCAAACAATAGACACATGGGGTCCTTATCCAATGTAACATCTAGAATTAGATGAATTTTATCCACTATACCTTTCCAGTAATCATCTATATATCTACAAGTCCAAACACAATGAACAAAGCTCCCAACCTCGGTAATACACTTTGTACACATTTCCGATTTGTTATGATCCATTTTATGTCTAAGTTGGGGAGTAATCTGCAAACGTTGTAGTAGTCTAAATTGCGTTTCCTTCGTCCTATTACAGATTGAGATGTCGTTTGCCGATTGCCATATTAGTGACCAAGTTGCTGCATCAGTATTAATGTTCAGGTCATTATTCCAGTCTTTGGGCGTAAATGCAGGTTTGCCTTTATCATATTTCGAAAGTGCTCTATACCCAAGCCCCAGAATGCCTCTATCTCCTCCAGCGGAGAGGGTTGGTGACAGAGGCCAGTGTCTTTTTGGCTATTTAAAAAACTTCGTATCTGAAGGTATCTGAAAAACTCATTTCGTGGTAGGTCATATTTCTTACATAATTGGTCAAATGAAAGTAGTATTTCCGTATCATATAAATGTCCGATAGTAACCATCCCTTTGCTGTCCCACCGCTTGAAACCCCTATCCGTGGCACCAGGGGAGAAGTCTATGTTGCCCCAAACTGGCGAGAGGGAGGATGTAATAATCGTATGTTATAAATAAATAGTAATATAATTGAGATTTCTCACATGAGCCGCGCGCGAATATCCTCACAGAAATCTGTCTCGCGCGATTGTTCAGCCTGCATGGGTAACGTGACTGTCAAGTCAGCCTTGTCAGTCAGTCACTAACGTATGCTAGCCTTCTCACCATGGCTGCATCGGCCCCGTGTCCATTGCCTCACCTTTCCAGGGTTGCACGCAGGCTTCTATGCATACCTGCAACTAGTGTTCCTTCAGAGAGAGTGTTTAGTGCCAGTGGGCACATACTCACACCTCTCCGAGCACAGCTAAAGGCAGAAAAAGTGAACATGTTGACATTTTTGCACTTTAACCTATCTTGAAGCTTTCACGTCTCTAAGCCACAAGGCTAGCACTCAGTTTGATGACAGAAAAGTGTCAGTGTTCAAGTTTTGTTTGACAGTATTTTTTTCCTTTATTTATGCAGTGATACCTTATAATTTATCATTACCTTATTTAAGATTTTATTAAAGATTTTTATTTTTGTCAAGATGTTTTTAAAATGATGTTAATGTTATTAACATGATTCAATAAAAATACAACACAATCTAAGTTAAAGTGATTACAGTGTGTTTTATTGGCATTCTAAAAAAAAGTTTTTTTTGTTGTTTTTTTTTTCATTCTCGCGATAATATCGTGGATCGCGATTATTTTGCCCACGATAATCGTGACATGACATTTTCTAATCGTCCCACCCCTACATCACACTTGACAAAAAAAACACGTAAGCAAGCTGAGGTGGTTGAAGGGGCTACAACAAACACCACATATGGGGGCAGCGACATTTCAAGCACATCGAAGCCACAGGACAATTACAGGCCACACAACATTAAGCACTTACAAACAGCAATACATTAAACAAAACAAAACATTAAAAAAAAGGCATTATGGGGAGGCAGCACAGAGAGGGATTAATGAGGACAAGTATAGTTCTGTGTCAGCCAGGCTTTCATGTGTGTTGTGAAGGTGGAGTAAGTATGTATGTCTTTGAGTTGGTTGGGTAGTGAGTTCCAGTTTTCTATTGCTATCACTGAGAAGGATTGCTTACTGAAGGTGCTTTTCCTGAATGGAACTATAAGGTCGCCACGAGAGGTGCTTCTGGTGGGCCGTAAGCTGTGGTCACGCTGGTTTATGAAAGAGTTAAGCGGGGGAGGAGCTTTGTTATGCAGAATTTTATGGATGAGACAGATGTTTTTGTATTTGATGGTGTCTTCCCAGCTAAGGTATTTACATTTGTCTAGGATGGTACAGTAGTGTGTGCTGTTGGGCTTCTGGTCCATGACCTTAAGGGTCCGCTTGTATAGGGTGGCTAATGGCTTTAGGGAAGTGCTGTATGCATGGCCCCAGCTTGTCAAACAATATGTGAGGTGCGACATAATTGATGCGTCCATATATAGTCTGGCAGCACTCATGGTCAGTGAGCTTCTGATGTACCTGAAGTTTGCCAGGCCAAACTTCACCCTACCAGACACTTTCTTGATGTGCTCTTTGAAAGTCAGGTTTGAATCAATGATGATCCCTAAATATTGGAACGACGGAACTATACTAATGTTTTGCCCTGAAATGGTTATGTTTGCCGTGGTCATATTGTGTTGTTTGGAGAAGAACATTCCTACAGTTTTATTAACGTTGAGCTGGAGGCAAGAGCTGTTGAGCCATTTGGTGACCTTTTCCATAGCAGAGCTAAGTTTGGCAGCTGCCAGGTGTTTGTTCTTGTCATGCACATATAAAACAGTGTCATCAGCATACATTTGTACATGCACTTCTGGGCAGACAGATGGTAGGTCGTTGATATATAGGCTAAACAAGAGTGGGCCAAGTATGGAGCCTTGTGGTACCCCGGTGCAAGACATGATGGTAGGTGAGCGCTGATTGTTTATCTGGACTAGCTGATTTCTGTCACTGAGATATGAGTCCAACCATTTAAGGGCTGATGGCAAGAAGTTAAAGGCAGACAGCTTGGTGATAAGGACCTGGTGCAGGGTTTCCGTTAGAAAAAATTGCCGCCGGTCATCGTGTCCGGGAAGATTTCGATTTACTGGACAAACGTGAGATATTCCGGTCATCATATTAAAATATAATATAGCTGTTTGTCGCGGTGATTACTGTTGTGTAGCCTATATATGCCGTTTAATGTCTATTTCTCATCCGATACGATTAGATGCGAGCTATATAATATATAATAATATAACATGATTCGCATGCGCGCTATGCCATATGTCCAGCGCTGAACGCATCTAGCGCGGCCAGCGCAACTCGGTGGGCACCACAGTGCACCTGAATGGAAAACGCACTCTGTTTCTTCAGAAGAGCACCAACTCCAGCACGCTTCCCCATCATTACACTGGCCCCATCCGAGCCCAGGCCAATGACGCGGGACAGCTCCACACCTCTCTCGCGGAGCACCTCCACCACTTTGTCAAATATACACTGTGCGGTCCCGGAGTGCACATCATAATTGCCCAGAAAACATGTCTCAACTCTTCCTTTTATTTCCAACTTCACGTATATAATCAGCTTCTTGTCCACGGTGATATTTACTGTCTCATCAATGATAATTCCAATGAAGTCACTCCCCTTTAGTTTTTCATCCAGCTGATCCATCACAACGTCTTCCAGTGCCCTTTCCATGTCATCAACGGAGTCGCTGTGGCGGTAAATGCCCTCACTCAAGACAAAATCTGGAGCCTTAACTGCTTTCAGTAGCTCAGTCAGTCCCACATACTGATGACATGCGATGCCATTTTTTGCCATGTGAAATGCAACTTGTAGCTGAGAGTGCAGCTTATTGTTAGCCGTTTCATTAGCCTGCTCACAGTGGCCTTGCATAGCGGTTTGCTGTTGCCTCAAACTGACCGCCGATATGTGCTCACTGCACCGACTGTGATCAGTGAGACATTCTCATATTCGCTATATGCTATATTATGCTCCTCTCGTGAATCCGTTATTCCTCCCCGATGTTTTGCACGGTGAGCAGAACATTTTTCCTTCCCCATCTAAACGCAGCCAGGGGAAAGTTTCTTTCCATTCAACTCTGAACCCTCAAGACTTTCTGACTGGAGGAGCCACTACCTCCATCTCTTTAGAGCCAGACTTCTCCTCAGACTCATTGTTGCTTGGTTTCATGAAGTAATTGTTAAGCTTACTTTGTCTTGCCATGTTTACATTAATTTAATCGCTCGCTATGGTGCACTTTGAGCTGCAACGTTTGCGTATTATTATGGTGGCCGGGTTGGCAGGGTTGCCAGATGGGCCGGGTTATCGCCGAATGGGCTACTGGGTTTAGCGGTAATAGACTGGTTAGTTAGGCTGTATTGTCAATCCCATCTGGCAACCCTGCCGCCGCTGTTTCGCATAGGCTAGCCTACACATTAGGAGTCATCATCATGCCGGCGTCAAATCATATAATAATAAAAGAAATACATAGCCTATATATTCGTATTTTTTTAAATAGAAGGAATCAGAATGAACTTTAGCGAAGTGTATTCAAATTGTGCTTAGAGGGAATTATTTTCACCGGACATTATGACCAAAGAGATTTAAATTTGTCGGACTTCAACAAATTTTACCGGACAAAGACCGGTAATTACCGGTTAACGGAAACCCTGACCTGGTGATTGACTGTGTCGAAGGCTTTGCGGAGATCTAAAAACACAGCTCCTACAACACCTCCTCTATCAACCATACCTTTGACCTTTTCTAGGAAGTAGCAGTTGGCCGTTTCTGTAGAGTGTAGGGTCCTAAAGCCAAACTGCATTGGATGAAGGGGAAATGGGCTATTGCTTAAAAAGTGAACGAGCTGCTCTGTAACCCACTTCTCAGTGACCTTGGAGATAATGGGTAAAATACTGATTGGCCTATAGTTACCAACATCCTGGGGGTCACCTGACTTGAAGATGGGAGAAACAATAGCTGTTTTCCAGGTACTAGGGACTAGGGATGGACGGTTTCCAATTATTGAAACCGAAAAACCGTCAGAGAGTAAAACCGCGGTTTTCCGGTTAACCGAAAAATACATTAAAAAAATAAATAAAAATAAATAAAATTAAAAAAAGAGCGCCAATTTCAAATAATTGAGCCCTACTGCTACAATACACTCATGTCGAACACCATTAAAACACCGTAAGCACAGTCGCAACACATTTAGGCTACTTAGTTTCACAAATATAAGTGGAAAGGCAGACTTTTGTAAGCTACACCATACATGAAAACACATGAACACTTAACACACCAGCTCCGCTGATCCAGGGTGCACGCCTGCACGGAAGATCATCTCTTGGAACAGCGTCTTCAAAGTTTCAGCTGCTGCTCAATGTATTTAAATATTTGAATACTGCTCAATAATCACTGAAATATTAGATTTAGAATTAGGCAGTGAACATACTTAAAGCTTTTCATAAAAACCACATGCCGCGAGACTGACTCGTCCTGAACTGTCGTAAGTCAATCAACAAAGAATGCCCCATCAAAATAAAAGTGCCCATGGTAGAGCTGTCAAAATAGAGCTTTCAAAATAAATGTACTAATACAGATAGAGATAAATACAGAACTACCTTTGCGTCACTAAGTGACCGCGTATCTTCTGAGACATGCGTTCTGTCATCACTTTCAGTAGCGCCTTCACACACGCGCTGTGCACAAACACTCTTGATCCATTTAGCTCTTGTTTTATTATATTGTGGTTTAGTAAATACTGCACTTGGAGTTACATTCAATGCATGATTTGTGCTATAGAACATAAATAAAGTTTGATTGATTGATTGATATCAAATCAAATCACATTTTATTTCTATAGCGCATTTCTCACAAAAGTGACCCAATGCGCTTTACAGAGAGCAGCGAAAATGATCTTATTAAATGTAAGCGAGTAATTGTAAAAAACCTTTCCTATCTACCAATAACTGAAGGCAACTATCTTTCCCATGGAGTGATTCGTTACCCTTAAATATAATCCCAATTAGATATTAATCCTCAGTTATTCTTCACAACTGACCAAACCTCTCACTCATTGCGCGGCAGATTCAGACTGTATCATTGTTATTTTCACACACGACAAACATGTGACATGTTCCAGTTTTATTCTTATTCTATTTTATTCTTCTAAAAAAAAATAAAATAAAAAAAAATACGGTTTCAGACGGTTTTGATAAAAAAACGTTTCTATTTTTATAAACCCCGGTTTTCGGTTTAACCGAAAAACCGTCCATCCCTACTAGGGACTGTTTCCTCAAGTATTGATTGGTTGATAATTTGTGTAATGGGGTGGACTAGGTGTTCTTTCAGAGATTTCAGCATTGTAGTGTCCATTCCATAGATATCCTTCGCTGTTGAGAGTTTGAGAGATGAAATTATGACTTGGGTTTTGTGTGCCGAGATGGGCTGAATGCTGAAAGAGGGCTTGGTTTCAAGTTCAACATTATTGTTGGTTATTTGAGGAAAATTCTGTGCGATCTCTTTTACAGAGTCAATGAAATATGTGTTAAAAGCTACAGCTATTTGGGCTGGATCTTGTGTTAAGTTGTCATTCAGTTTCAGCTGTATCTGTTTCCTAGGCCTGTGGTTGGTTCCCATGACATTTTGGATTTGTTCCCAGATCCGTTTGGTGTTTCCCTTTGCCTCTTTGATGATAGTAATGATGAAATTAGCTTTAGCCTTTCTGATCATTTTGGTAACCTTGTTCCGGAGGGAGGTAAACCTATGCCTGTCACTGACTAGCTGTGGCTTATTCTCCAAAGCTCTCTTCAAAGCAAAGTCTCTTTCTTTTATCAGGTTAACTATCTCGGTGTTGAACCAGGGAAGGGAGTTGTTGTTTTTCTTTCCTTTCACTTTTTGAGTAAATGTATTGACTAGACTTTGTAGTTTGATTGCTAGTGTCTTGGAGTCTACCTCTACGCTGTTCCCAGTGAGGATGTTATTCCAACCAATCTGTTGCACTGCAAAGTTATCCATTTCCTTGTGGGGGATCCTTAATTGCTCAACTGGATTAAATGGATGTTTAAAACGATTCTTAGTAAATTTTCTGGACAGTAGTGTCAGGTTATGATCAGAAAGACCAGTAATGAAATGATATGTCTTGACTACTCTTTCAGGCTTGTTGCTGAAGATCAGGTCTATCTGTGTCTGGGAGGATGCAGTTATTCTAGTTGGGCCATCTAGAAGTTGTTTAAACTCCAGACCGTCTGTGAGCTGCTTAAGGGGTTTCCTAATTGACTTGTCTAGCCAGTTACAATTCAGGTCACCAAGTACAATCACTTCTGTTTTTGAGTCACACTCTTGAAGTAGCTTTTTGAATGTAATGTAAAAATCCTTGCTAGCAGAAGGTGGGCGATAAACAACAATGAGCATTGAGCACAAAAGAAATTTCTCGAGAAAGCTGTACATTCAGACCGATGCATTCTAAGTCATGTTCGAAAGACCAGTTTATTAGTTGACAGTTGAAATGGTCTTTGATATAAATCATGACACCACACTAAAGTGCGTAAGCAAATTTTCCCGCAATTTTGGGATTTATAAAAACTGTGCGCACCTCTAGGCTACGCACACTGTGATCCATGCGTACGCATAGAAACTGGAGAAATGTCAACTGCGACTCCGCTGGCAGAAGGATGAAACAGGAGAAACGCTTTGAAATGGATACAATTTCCACCAACATAAATCGAAATATTACCTCACATATTATGCGAGTGCACACAAAGAATATACGTGCACACTGCACATATCTTATTCTCCCTTGTCCTGTACCCATCACAATGTAGCCTACATATATCTTTGTTCGTATATAGATATTCATGCAAATATATTAACTTTTTATATTCATATTCATTGCACATAGCGCAAGGCTGGACAAGTTGAGCACCGTTCCTGATTCACTGTTCCCGAGTGCTCAGTGGGTAACGTCCCGATAAGTCCAATGATCGCAATATCCATACATTGAAGAACATGAACAAGCCCACTGTAGACAATTGACTATCATCCCCAAGCACACCCCATGTATACGGACTACGAACATTTTAAGCGCACAGACACTTTATTACTGAGCTATCTATTATTACTAATTGCACCACCAGTGTATCTTGTCTTACTTAATCTGTAATTATTAAACAATACTTGGATGTTATGACATGTATTATCATGAATAGTAAGGTGAACAGTAGGACGAATCATGTTTAAACTGACTCCGTTGTTGAAGCAGTCTGGAACATAGATATTATATAGACGAGAGAAGAGAGTTTCGGTGCGTACGCAAAGCAAGAACATTTGGATTCTGATTTATAAAAGGCGCACCGCACGCGCACCGCACGCAAGTGGAATTTGCGGGCCACTCTTCCCACACCTGCTTCCCTTTATCCCAATCAACCCTAAATGTTGCGCACGGGAACGAGCGTCTCGCCTCACCGTTTTTAACACCCATGCTTTGCCTATTATTGGTCAGTTAAATGCCCGACAGAACCCGAAAAAAAATTCACCCACTCAATTTCTGCGCAGTAGTTCCGCTTAACAATATGAAACTCTATAATATCTATGTTCCAGACTGTATCGACAACGTGTTCACCCTATTATTTATGATAATACATTTCATAACATTCAAGTATTGTTTAATAATTACAGATTCAATTAAATATGATTCCCGATTAAACTGTACAACATATCTCCCTTTGTATTTATTATGTTAAATCATGTTTTTTCTTTTAGATTAGATTCAATCTTATTGTCATTGACAAGTACCAAGGTTGTCACAAGGAAATGCTGTTCGTCATCTAACCTGCATTGTAGAAAAGCCAAGCATGTTTCAAGTTTATTGTTATGTTACATTTAAGAGAGTAAAATTCGTAGGCTTCGGTTCCTGACATGGCAGCACAAGACATAAGGCAATAGGCATAATACAAGATAAAGGTGACAATATTACAGCTAAGACAGGATACACTAGTGATGCAACTACAGTAGTAATAATAGATAGTTCAGTAATCTGTGCGCTTAAAGTTTTCGTAGTCCGTATACATAGGGATGGGGTGTAGGCCTACTTGGGGATGATAGTCAATTGTCTACAGTGGGCCTGTTCATGTTCTTCACTGTATGGATATTGCAATCATTGGACTTATCGGGAACGTTACCCTTATGAAGACGTACATTACTGTGAAGTCAATGCGGACGGTGGTCAACCTCGCGCTACGTGCAATGAATATTTATGTAAAAAGTAAATATATTTGCATGACTATCAATATGATATGTACAGTAAAGATATATGTATATAGTGTGATGCGTACAGGACAAGGACGAATAAGATATGTGTAGTGTGCACGTATCCTTTGTGTGCACTCCTTCATAGTACGTGAGAGGCAATATTTCTTATGTCGGTGGAAATGGTATCCATTTCAAAGCGTTTCTCCTCTTTCATCCTTCTGCCAGCGGAGTCGCAGTTGCTCATTTCTCCAGTTACTATGCGTACGCATGGGTCCCAGTGTGCTTAGAGGTGCGCACAGTTTCACGCCAAGTTCCTTTTTTATAAATCCCAAATTTGCGGGAGGATTTACGTACGCATGTACGTAGGCAAGTCACAAAATTAATCAATCAGATTCTAACCTCTCCATCATGGGCAAGACCAAAAAGTTGTGTAAGGACGTCAGGGACAAGATTGTAGACCTGCACAAGGCTGGAATGGGCTACAAGACCATCAGCAAGCAGCTTGTAACTGTTGTGCGATTATTTGAAAATGACAGAAAGACAAAATAACCATCAATCGCCCTCGGTCTGGGGTGACGAACATGAAATGCATCTGCGTTTCCTTGTCTTAGTACTTCTCAATGACAATAAGGTTGCATCTAATCTAAAAGAGAAATGATTTAGTATAATAACTACAAAGCGAGGTATCTGTTTTTGCAAAACAACCTCTCAAATGTTGTAGTTTAATCGGGAATCATATTGGATCTGTAATTATTATACATATTATACCAATACTTGGATGTTATGACATTATCATAAATAATAAGGTAAACAGTAGGACGAATCACGTTTAAACTGATTCCGTTGTCGATGCAGTCTGGAACATGTTATATATGGTCTGGCGAGAACGTTCGTTCGGAAATGTACTGATTGGGTGACTGACCATTTATATGCAACGTTTGCAGGAAAAGTGCCATAGAAATAAAAAGTTATTATTTTATTATAGGCAACTATGGGCGTCAAAAAGGGTGGGATAAGACGCTCGTTCACGTGTGCAACAGAGTTGATTGGAAGCAGGCGTGGAACTTGCAAATTCCACTGGCGTGCGCACCGTTTTATAAATCCGAATGTTGGCGACGTAAATGTTCTTGCTTTACAAAGGTGTGTAGGTACGCAAAGCGTAGGTACGCAAAGCTTTATAAATGAGAACCCTGATATGAATATAGGGAGGGAGGAGATCTGATATGAATATAGGGAGGGAGGAGATCTGATATGAATATAGGGAGGGAGGAGATCTGATATGAATATAGGGTGGGAGGACATCTGATATGAATATAGGGAGGGAGGACATCTGATATGAATATAGGGAGGGAGATCTGATATGAATATAGGGAGGGGATTTGATATGAATATAGGGTGAGGAGATCTGATATGAATATAGGGAGGGAGGAGATCTGATATGAATATAGGGAGGGAGGAGATCTGATATGAATATAGGGTGGGAGGAGATCTGAAATGTATTTTGGTCCCAGACCATTTTCTGTGAGAGACTGGTAGCCAGTGTAGGGATCTCAGGATTGGTGTAATGTGTTCAAACGTATTCATTTTTGTTAGGACCCTAGCAGTTGCGTTTTGGATGAGCTGCAGCTTACGAACAGCCCCTTTAGATAGGCCTGTTAGTAGACCATTACTGTAACCAGGGAGTAGCTAAAGGACTGTAGAATTTAGGAAGGGCTGGTTATCTAACTAACTCGGAGCTAAATCGGCAGTGTAGGAGGATAGAGGCAGGGGGCGCCAGCAACCCTTTAGACTAGCATTACTAGCATTAGCATTAACATTAGCTAACAGACAACTAAACACACAGCAATGTAGCAAATATGAACAAACACATTTATTTATACAAATGATATATACATCCCCATATATACTCCCTCCCCGCCGGCCACACCCACACACTCAATCACTCACTCACACACAGTACCTGGCCTGAAAAGGCTTAGAGTCCCGGACTGAAATGAGCGCGTTGAGGCCTGGTTGGAGCTCGCATGTGCTTCGAGGAATGCAGCAGACAAGGGGGGGGGAGTGACGTTGCAACTCGAAGGGAAAGGGGCTTCTTCGTAGTCAACGACGAGGTGTGAATGGCTCAGGTCCGGTGGTCCACGGTAAGCTCCGGGGGAGTCAGCGGTCGGTCGCAATCCACCTCGTGGAGGCGACGGCTCTGTCCAGCTTGGGTCTCGCTATGCGCCAACGTTAGCAGCCGGCGGCTAGCAAGGCTGGCTAACGGGGACACAGCTAAACGGGCTAGCGCTGCCAACTCAACAAACTCCGAACTCCCGCGGTGCTGCGGGTAGCCAGTGATTCACTACTAACAGTCGAGGTTAAAGGCAGGTCTCTAAATGACTCGTGTTGTCTTCGGTCTCAGCACCGTGTGCGTTTACTGATCCACCATCTTTGTCTCACATTCGGTTCCTTCTGCTTCTTCTTCTTCACTCTCGTCACTCTAACGCACAGACCACTTCCGTCGCTATATATACCAACCGAACATACATCCGGTCACGTACGCCAATCATACATCCGGTCACGTACGCCAATCAAAACCACGCCCACTAATCTGGCGCTTGCACAATACTAAACAAATCTAAGACAGAACTTATACAATTACAATAACAATACATACACCTTCATGAGAAACGTACATGAATAGTATGGAAAATAATAAAGGAAATAACAGGGGCAAAATAGGGCTGATTTGGGGAAACTAACTGGCTCTAAATTGTGGGCCTTCATAACAATTACAATAATCAAGTCTACTCTAAACAAATGCATGGATGAGTTTTTTTTTTTCAAGGTCTTATTTGGACATGAAACCTCTCATTCTTGTTATGTTTTTCAGGTGATAGTAGGCTGATTTAATTATCGAGTTCATGTGGCTGTTGAAGTGTAGAGTCTACAGGTTGCTAAAAACAACATCGTAGGGGATAGCTGTGTGATTATTCTGACCGAAACCTGGCTAAATGACAACATTGTGGACGCAGCTGTTAGCTTGGAGGGGCGCACGCTACACCGCGCTGACCGAACGGAGCTTAGCGGGAAGTCAAGAGGAGGGGGGATCATAATATCGACGAAGGATAGCTGGTGCTTAAACACGAAAACTGTAAGTAGCCACTGCTCCCCAGACCTGGAATACTTGACTGTTAAATGCCGACCCACATACCTCCCGAGGGAGTTTAACGCGGTGCTAATAACATGTGTGTATATAGCGCCTAGCGCAGACAGCAGCGTAGCATTGGCGCGACTATATGAAGTCATCAGTGGCCAACAAAGCACTGATCCACAGGCTATTCACATCATAGCGGGGGACTTCAATCATGTCGACCTGAAGGCAGTACTACCCAAGTTCTATCAGCATGTGAAATGTGCAACGAGAGGAGAAAAAACACTGGATAAGGTATACACCAACATCAAACGTGCTTACAAGGCTAGTCCGCTAGCTCATCTAGGCATGTCTGACCATGTGTCAATCCTCCTGATTCCTGCATACACTACAATGCGGAAAAGTGCTCCCATCACCACTAAGACTGTCAGAACCTGGCCAGAAGGGTCCGCTCCACTGCAGATCTGCCTAAATGACACCCTATGGCAGGAATATGAGCATGAGGACCTGGAACAGTACACGTCGTCGGTTCTGAACCACATAGTGAACTGCACCAACTCAGTCACCGTGGACAAACGGGTCCGGGTCTACCCCAACACGAAGCCATGGATGACTGGGAAGGTCCAAAAACTGATCAACGAGAGGGACAACGCCTTCTTCGCAGGGAAGAGCACACCGCTGTACAGCTCCACCAGGGCCAACCTAAAGCGCGGCATCAAAGCGGCCAAGGCAGAGCACAGAGAGAAGATTGAGGAATGCCTCCTGAGCAACGACTCCAGGCGGATGTGGCAGGGGGTTCAGCAGATGACAAACTTCAGAGCCAACAGGCTCACAGCCGCAGAGGACGACCCCCTGCTGGCGGGAAAGCTGAACACCTTCTACGCCCGGTTCGACGAGGGGCGAACGGAGGTAACCGCAACACAAACACCACTCTCTCCAGCTCTCAGCAGCCTCACCCTCACAGAGCATGAAGTGAGACGCGTACTGAAGGCGGTGGACCCCAGGAAAGCCTCGGGGCCGGATGGCGTCCTGAGACGGGTGCTGAGAGACTGCGCCGACCAGCTGGCCGGGGTTTTCACCAACATCTTTAACCAGTCCCTGTCCCAGGCCACCGTCCCCCTGCCTGAAAACCTCAACTATCATCCCAGTCCCGAAGAAAAGCACGGTGAGCTGCCTAAACGACTACCGCCCGGTGGCACTCACACCAATCATCATGAAGTGCTTCGAGAAACTAGTCCGGGCCCACATACTCACACGCCTCCCGCCCAACCTGGATCCATACCAGTTCGCCTACAGAGCCCACAGGTCCACAGAGGACGCCATCGCGACGACTCTCCACGCCACTCTATCCCACCTGGAGAGGGGAAACAGCTACGCGAGACTGCTCTTTGTGGACTTCAACTCCGCCTTCAACACCATCCTTCCAGACAGGCTAGTGACCAAACTACTAGACCTGGGTCTATCACACTCTATATGTGCGTGGATCAAGGACTTCCTGACCGACCGCCCCCAGAGGGTGCGGGTGGGCCCCCACACCTCCACAGCCCTCAGCCTCAGCACTGGGTCCCCCCAGGGCTGCGTGCTAAGCCCCATCCTCTACAACCTCTACACCCACGACTTCACCCCCGTCCACCCCAGCAACTACATCGTAAAGTTTGCAGACGACACCACCGTGGTGGGATGTATCTCGGGGGGGGACGAGGCGGCGTACAGGGATGAGGTAGAGCAACTGAGCAAGCTGTGCAAGGTTAACAACCTGCTGCTGAACAAGTCAAAGACCCAGGAATTCATCGTAGACTTCAGGAGGAAAAAGTCTGAGATCCAGCCCCTGCTCATCGACGGAGAGAGCGTGGAGAGAGTCTCAACCCTCCGATTCCTAGGACATCACATGCGGGATGACCTGACCTGGAAGGACAACACAAAAGGCACCATCAAGAGGGCACAACAGCGGCTATACACCCTGAGATGCCTCAGGAAAGAACACAACACGCAGGAGATACTGGTGGCCTTCTACCGCGGCGCAGTGGAGAGCATCCTCACCTACGGCATCTGCAACTGGTTCTACAGCTGCACAACAGCGGAGAGAAATGCGCTACAGAGAGTCGTGAGAACAGCACAGAAGATCACCGGCGCCCCCCTCCCCTCTCTGGAAGAGCTGTACAACACACGCTGTCTCAGGAAGGCCTCCAAGATCTCCAGGGACCCGACCCACCCTGGGCACGTACACTTTATCAGGCTGCCCTCGAAAAGGAGGTACAGGACCCCGGCCGCTAAGACAAACAGACTGAAGAACTGCTTCTACCACAGGGCCGTCAAGGCCCTGAACACAGCAAAGACCTAAGTTCTGGGCCCTGGACAGTCTGGACGGATTGTATGGCAGCTGCTGGACTGAAAGAAAAAAAAAACAGGTGTAGTGCTGAGGCACAAACATGTACATTCCAAGCCTGCAAACTGTGACACTTTAAATAACGTGAAAAAATACTATTGTGCAATATGACAACCCTAGTTGACTATCTGTGCAGTATAGTACAGTGGATTGTGTTCATAGCCTTTATTTATGTAAACCAGCTCCTTTCCTTCTTGTGTTTTTATTCTTTTTCTAAAAGTTTTTTTTCTTTTTTTTTCCCTTTCCTAACACCAGGGGAGCCACCCCTCCTAAATTTCGTTGTTTGGTACCTGTACTGTAGCAATGACAATAAAGTCCATTCATTCATTCATTCATTCATTCATAGAATTACCGTATTTTCCGCCTTATAAGGCGCACCGGATTATAAGTCGCACCTTCAATGAATGGCCTATTTTAGAACTGTTTTCATATTTAGGGCGCACCGGATTATAAGGCGCATAGAATAGAAGATACTGCAGTCAAACGTTTGACTGGGTTTGCGTTACGCCCAAGCTCCACCTACTGCGTTGCGTCACCTCGCCATCGGCGTTGCGTCAACTTCCCGTTGTCCATGCTCCACCTGAGCATTGCGTCACCGTCAACGTTCTACCTGCTCCACTGTCATTGTCAAAATATATATTTTTCCACCTCAAGTATCAGCCGTTCGTCATCCATTTTTGCAACATGCGTCAAGGACCTGTGGTGATTCACAGCTGACTCGCGTGAATAGCAATTCGCAATAGCTGCGACCACGAGCTATAGAGTAGTTGGCTACAAGCATTTTCGATCTGGTATTATCTCTATTAGTGGATTAACCGCTGTGGTGATTTAACAGCTGATAAAAATACATCAAGTAGACTACAAACAGAGCAAAACAAGAAAACAACACCAGAAAACAACCAATAGGCTATACAATTATAACCAACAACCAATATGTGACAGCTCCTGGTGAAATGTGCAACGTAGTTTTTCAGTTTTTACATGTGCTTGAACTACAGATCTTTCAAATGATGTGTCATACATTGACATCGGAGAAAGTTTGAACAGGACAGGCGTATTTGAATGTCGGTGCACCTCAAACACTGAATGGGAGAAAAGTGACTAAACACAGCCACAGCTACGAACGCTGCTAACAGCTAGCGGCTAACAAAACACATCGCTACGAAGGTCTAAACCAGTGGTTCTCAACCTTTTTTGGGCCAGCGCCCCCCTGTCCATTATCCAGGTCTCTTACCGCCCCCCATCAAAAAAATACTTCCCTGAATATGAATGTTGACTAATATTCTGTGTTATATCATTTAAAAAGCATGTCACTGAATGCCAAATAATAGATTTGATTTAACTGGGCAGTTGGAATATCATTATCATTAGTTTACCAGAGAGCAGAAAGGCCATGTGAATGTGAATAAAAATGCTGTTTATGAGTGTTAAATAAACTCAGACAACATCAGAGAATACAAACAGACTGTTTTATGATGCTAATATTTATACATTTTTGATTAGACTTTGTTAACAAAGTTCCAAAGTTCAGAGCACTGCGCTCTGGGACCGCTCAGAGATGGGTGCTCTGACTGAAAAGTAGGGATGCTCCGATTTATCGGCCACCGATTTAAATCGGCCGATTTCACTCCAAATGACTCGATCGGTGATCGGCAAAAATGGCCGATCGCAAAAACCGTTTTTTTTTTTTTTTTTTTTCCCTGGGGAAGACAGATAACTGAACAGAAAACATAGGAGGACGTAACAGTATGTAAACCATGAAGGCCACGTTTATGATGTCTTTTATACAGCCATATCGACTGACTTGGGCTTCAGGCCCTAACTGGGTGATAGGCCAGACCTTTACTATGCCATAAAAATGGGTCTGCGTTTGCTTGGTGCCTAATGGATCAAAACTTTTGTCTAAAAAGCTAAAAATATTTAGGCTATCCAGTCAGTTATGTATTTTTTTAAAAATCGGTATCGGTATCGGTTGATCTTGAGGAAACAAATCGGTGATCGGTATCGGCCCCAAAAATCCAGATCGGAGCACGGTTTGCCCGAGCGAACTGACCGTTCGTGCATTTACGAACGTACCTGTAATAACACTGCTGACAGCTGATCAATCACAAGTAGACAGAGTAGTGGTTTCCTATAGCAACAAAAGACGCTGACAGCTGTTCGGAGTGCTTATGTGTTCGTTTCCAGGGCATCACATGAGGAGCAACATATCACTAAAAAGCGATCGTATATTTTAGTTTGTAAACGTTAAGACGAACACATCGCAATGCTAACCTCAGAATGGCACTAGGGATAACATCCACAACAACACTTAACAGTAATACATTTATGTAATATACTGTGATGAACCTGCGAGGGGAGGGGACATTCGTAGCTGATTTCTCCAGGTTAGATTATTGGTAGGCTAAGCGACAGAGAACTTTCCGGACTGGTTTATTACAATACGATCGCTTTTTTGAGATAGGTTGTTCCTGCTGTGATGTTCTGGTATGGTGGTATGGTATTAGCACTCATTTTAACTAAATTAAATAAGCTGTATTGAAAGGAAGCGAACGAAGCGAACGCATAAGCGCAGAGGGTAGTGTGTATACGCGGGGAGGGAGTATTTGGCACGACAGGCTTACGTCACCGGCGGGGACATGGACTGAGTATCAAAACTAACATAAGAAATATTCTCTCTCGCTTATAGCCAACAATTACAATGAGCCTACAAACTGAAACACATGTCACTCAAGCATAGCCTACAAGGAAAACACGAGTTCATAGAAATTAAACAAGACCGTAAATTGAACAACACCTTATCGCTGTTAGATGAGCAACACAAATTAAATAGCCTATTCCTCATAAATCTTCGCCAACTGGCTAAATCCAAAGACAATCAACTATTTACAGTTATATAGCCTATTCCACTCAGTGTTCATTTGCGGGTGCTATGCAAGAAAAGGATGGCAAGGGTTGAAAGTTGGCTTGTGCTAGCATTAGCTATGGTGCATCCATGGTCAACATGACATTACAGGTGGGATGAACCGGGGTTCTTTCTATCGTAGACTAGCATAGTATTGCAATTTCTGCACTGTACATGAACTGTCAAGATTATTCTACAATGCAGCTTACCCAGACACATTGGAAACTATCAAAAGCTCTGCCTTTGCTAGCTGAGTTTTTAGCTTCATCTTCTTGATGACACTCTCACTTTTATTGTTTTGGCGCTGCGCTACGTGTGTCTGCGTCACAGAGCCCGGCTGTAGCAGTCTCTAGGCACAGAGGGAGGTCGACACAGAGGAACAGTTGCAGAATATGTGTTTATTTAGTCCAGCACAGCTCAGCACCGTCACTGACGTGCTGAGCGAGTCTTTTCCCCCCCCGCTGCTTCTCCCTTCCGGGACCCGCACCCGCTGTTCTCCCTTTCGGGACCCGCTCCCGCTGTCTCTCCCTTTCGGGACCCGCTCCGCGACCCGCCCCCTCTCGGGACTCGTCTGCTCCTGGCAGAGCCCTCGCTCTCGCCCCGCTGCTCCTCCCTTTTGGGACCCGCTCCGTCCGCCCGCTCCTGGCAGAGCCCTCGCTCTCGCCCCGCTGCTCCTCCCTTTCGGGACCCGCTCCGTCCGCCCGGCTCCCCGCACCTCACCCCCTTTCGGGATCTCGTGCGTCCTCGCCGCGGCTCTCTCTCTCTCTGTCTCACAGTGTCTCCCCGCGGCAGGTACTTCCTGCCCTACTCATCTCCCGAGGGAACAAACACACACAGGTTAAATAGACCAGTGGGACAACGAGTCTGATCACTGACACCTGTCCGGAATCAGCCCATTATTCCCCTCCAACGGCAGTCTGGCTCCCTCTGCAGGCCAGAACGCGCCATGTTCCCCACACCGGCCAAGTTCAGAACACTGCGCTCTGGGAGCGCTCAGAGATGGGTGCTCTGACTGAAAAGATGGTTTGTCCGAGCGAACTGACCGTTCGTGCATTTACGAACGTACCCGGTCTAAACCATCGTTTCTCAACGGGGGCGGTACCGCCCACCAGGGCGCGTTCAGACAACATCGGGGGGCGCTGGAACAAATATTTTTTAAAGGGGGCGTTGAGGTGTTCTTGGGGGGCGTTCACGCATAAAGTATTTTTCTCATGAAAAACAGCTGTCAGCAGTGTTATTACGGGTACGTTCGCTCGGACAAACCGTCTTTTCAGTCAGAGCACCCATCTCTGAGCGCTCTGAACTTGGCCGGGCTCTGTGACGCAGACACATGTAGCGCAGCGCCCCAAAAAAATTAAAGTGAGTGTCATCAAGAAGATGGAGAAGCTAAAAACTCAGCTAGCAAAGGCAGAGCTTTTGATAGTTTCCAATGTGTATGGGTAAGCTGCATTGTAGAAGAATCTTGACAGTTCATGTACAGTGCAGAAATTGCTATACTATGCTAGTCTACGATAGAAAGAACCCCGGTTCATCCCACCTGTAATGTCATGTTGACCATGGATGCACCATAGCTAATGCTAGCACAAGCCAACTTTCAATGCCCAACTTCTATGAGTGTTTTTCTTGTAGGCTATGCTTGAGTGACATATGTTTCAGTTTGTGGGCTCATTGTAATTGTTGGCTATAAGCAACATTTCTTATTTTAGTTGTGATACTCAGGCCATGTCCCCGCCAGTGACGTGCCAAATACACACTACCCTCTGCGCTTATGCGTTCGCTTCCTTTCAATACAGCTTATTTAATTTAGTTAAAATGAGTGCTAATGCCTAATACCATACCACCATACCAGAACATCACAGCAGGAACAACCTATCTCAAAAAAGCGATCGTATTGTAACCAGTCCGGAAAGCTCTCTGTCGCTTACCAATAATCGAACCTAGAGAAATCAGCTACGAATGTCCCCTCCCCTCGCAGGTTCATTACAGTATATTACATAAATGTATTACTGTTAAGTGTTGTTGTGGATGTTATCCCTAGTGCCATTCTGAGGTTAGCATTGCGATGTGTTCGTCTTAACGTTTACAAACTAAAATATACGATCGCTTTTTTGTGATATGTTGCTCCTCTTGTGATGTCCTGGAAGCGAACACATAAGCACTCCGAACAGCTGTCAGCGTCTTTTGTTGCTATAGGAAACCACTACTCTGCTTGCGATTGATCAGCTGTCAGCAGTGTTATTACGGGTACGTTCGTAAATGCACGAACGGTCAGTTTGCTCGGGCAAAACCGTGTTTTCAGTCAGAGCACCCATCTCTGAGCGCTCCCAGAGCGCAGAGCTCTGAACTTTGGAACTTTGTTATGTTTTGATATGAGAAATTCGAACTAAGTGGTCAGTTTATGAAAATAATACCATAGAATACTAAATAAAATATTTAAATAATAGCCCCCTAGCGTTTGCCGCCATATTGTGACACCACCCCCCCCCCAAAGTCCAATCAAAAATGAATAAATATTAGCATCATAAAACAGCAATTTGGCGAAATGCAACACCAGCCCACTTAAAAAAACTAACAATGTTAGTTGTAATGTACAGTTTTGTAGCCTACTGTTTGTTCTGCACTGGACATGTGTGAAATTGCTTCTGTGTTATTGTTGTTCTGTGATATAACACAGAATATTAGTCAGCATTAATATTCAGGGAAGAAAATAAGCCTACTTTTTTGGATGGGGGGCGGTAAGAGACCTGGATAATGGACAGGGGGGCGCTGGCCCAAAAAAGGTTGAGAACCACTGGTCTAAGTGAATCGTCTATCCATCAGTAATCATAAGAAAAAAATAATCTATGCCAAATCCAGGGTCAAGTTAGAAGAACACAATTTACTACTCAGAAAGGATTCAAACACCATTGTAATCGTGTCAGTTCTTGTAAATTAGCCTGCACCATCATTTTATAGCCTACATACTTTTTTAGATGAGATTTTAGATTAGATTCAGACAACGAAATGCAGTGAAAAGTGCGTCTGAAGAGGGATTTGAACCACCGTCTTAAAATGACGAATAAATACCATGGCATGGCATCATTACCACTAGGCCATCGTGACGATATGATGGGTTGTAGCCTGCTGCTGATATCACCACAGTAGTAAATATTCATTTATTAAAATATGAACATATAACAATAACTGGAGCTAGTATGACCTAAGCATTTAATCGGTCAGCAATTTCTTGCCAAACCATTTCCCTCGCCCTGTTAATTGCGGCACTATTACACTATTTTACATCTTATTTTTCGTCTTCATAAAGATCAATCTTCATTTCGACAGTTCGACTCTTCGGGGCTCTTTATGTCTGCGTGCACGCGCCCATATCGAGGATTTCTAAGCCGGTGTTCTGTGAACACTCATGCCACAAGCCTGATCCTCGTTCGAGGAATCACCTGAGGCGTGAATTCCAATCCCGAGTTGCCTGATCGCGGCATTTATTTTTATCGCTGATATACTAATCAACGTTCGTGAAATACCCCCCAGGCCAGATTAATGAATAGTTCAAAGGGCGCTGGCAGATATTTAGCGGTGTATGCAATCAAACATTTATTTTCATTTGTATTTTCCCCACGATTTCCTCCATTGCAGTTTTTGATTCATTCAAACTAAAGTTGTTACAATTTCTCTAACTTCTATGACTGATCATGGAATTACAACTGTTGAGCAAGACAGTGAGTGACAGTTAAACTAGGTACAACGTGAATACTCTTAAACTGAAACGTTAAACATTGATTATGTCTCCGTTTGAGAGAATATGCTTTAAATCAATTGTTAATGATAAAACATTGATAACGTATCCATTTGTTGTAATATCTCTGTAACTCTCTGAACACTTCATGTTCCCACAGCGAGTGCAGACTCCAGAGATGTGGTGTTACTTCTGGCACTGCTGAGTCTATGGAAGCAGCACTAGTTCTCATGTTGTTTCTAATCCTGTATATGTTCCTATTCTTACAGGAGAGAGCTCCAACCCAGACTCAGACATGGAGCCCAGCTCCACCGCATCAGGAAGCCATAAACAACACAGACGGAGGAGGAGGAGCTCAAGACAGAAGAATCACCACTGTTTAGATTGCAGTGAGAGTTTCATTTGTCCAACTCACCTTAAATCACAACCACAGACTCAAGGAGGACAGAAGACTCACTCTTGTCTTCAGTGTGGAAAGAGATTTGGTTGTATGAGCAAACTAAAGAGACACCAGAGAATACACACAGGAGAGAAGCCGTTCTGCTGCTCCCAGTGTGGGAAGAGTTTCAGTGAGGCAGGATCCCTAAAGACACACCAGAGAATACACACAGGAGAGAAGCCATTCTGCTGCTCCCAGTGTGGGAAGAGTTTCAGTCAGGCAGGTGACCTAAAGAAACACCAGAGAATGCACACAGGAGAGAAGCCATTCTGCTGCTCCCAGTGTGGGAAGAGTTTCAGTCAGGCAGAACACCTAAAGACACACCAAAGAATACACACAGGAGAGAAGCCATTCTGCTGCTCCCAGTGTGGGAAGGGTTTCAGTCACGCAGCAAACCTAAAGACACACCAGAGAATACACACAGGAGAGAAGCCATATCACTGCTCCCAGTGTGGGCAGAGTTTCAATGAGGCAGGATCCCTAAAGAAACACCAGAGAATACACACAGGAGAGAAGCCATATCACTGCTCCCAGTGTGGGCAGAGTTTCAGTGAGGCAGGATCCCTAAAGAAACACCAGAGAATACACACAGGAGAGAAGCCATTCTGCTGCTCCCAGTGTGGGAAGGGTTTCAGTCACGCAGGAGACCTAAAGAAACACCAGAGAATACACACAGGAGAGAAGCCATATCACTGCTACCAGTGTGGGAAGAGTTTCAGTCAGGCAGGATCCCTAAAGAAACACCAGAGAACACATACACTAGTTAACACGACTGCTCCCAGTGTGGGAGGTGTTTAAAGGAGACAGGAGCCCTAAAGAAAAAGGCTGGCTGCACCATCATATACTGTATGGATATTTACTTGTTGATCAGATCAGGGAGAAGGTTGTGTCACAACATGAGCCTTTTCTTGATTCTTTTCTCTCAATTTCTCCCGTCCTCTCCTCCTACCCTCCCTTCCTCTCCCTCCTTCCTCTCCTCCCTTCCTCTCTTCACTTCCCCTCCTCCATTCCTCCCCCCCTTCCTCTCCTCCCTTCCTCTCTTCCCTTCCTCTCCCCCCTTCCTCTCCTCCCTTCCTCTCCTCCCTTCCTCTCCTCCCTTCTTCTCTTCACTTCCTCTCCCCCCTTCCTCTCCTCCCTTCCTCTCTTCCCTTCCTCTCCTCCCTTCTTCTCTTCACTTCCTCTCCCCCCTTCCTCTCCTCTCTTCCCTTCCTCTCCTCCCTTCCTCTCCCCCCTTCCTCTCTTCCTCTCCTCCCTTCTTCTCTTCACTTCCTCTCCCCCCTTCCTCTCCTCCCTTCCTCTCTTCCCTTCCTCTCCTCCCTTCCTCTCCCCCCTTCCTCTCCTCCCTTCCTCTCCCCCCTTCCTCTCCTCCCTTCCTCTCTTCCCTTCCTCTCCTCCCTTCCTCTCCCCCCTTCCTCTCCTCCCTTCCTCTCTTCCCTTCCTCTCCTCCCTTCCTCTCCCCCCTTCCTCTCTTCCTCTCCTCCCTTCTCTTCACTTCCTCTCCCCCCTTCCTCTGGCTTCCTCTCTTCCCTTCCTCTCCTCCCTTCCTCTCCCCCCTTCCTCTCCTCCCTTCCTCTCCTCCCTTCCTCTCCTCCCTTCCTCTCTTCCCTTCCTCTCCTCCCTTCCTCTCCCCCCTTCCTCTCCTCCCTTCCTCTCTTCCTCTCCTCCCTTCTTCTCTTCACTTCCTCTCCCCCCTTCCTCCCCTCCTCCTCTCCTCCCCTCCTCTCCCTCCTGGAGAGTGAAGGAGGAATCGAGGTCGTAGGAGTTGAGATGTCCTTGTCCCCTCCTGCGTCATGTGGTCACCGCCCCTTCCACCCAGATGTGGCCTTGGTGTTTAGAAGCCGAGTGTGACTGAATACTGGTATGTTGTTATGTTTGCAATAAATCCTCCTAACGTTTCAGCTGGAAGACTGAGATGTTATACATCATATCATATTAAGATATAGATCCTATCACTTCTCAGTTTTCTATTAGATCAGCTTATTTTCTGGACATACGCCTGGACGTACTCCAACACTGTTCCTCCCCCACATTTGTTAGATTGGCCTCTAACCTGTGTTACACATTGACATTGTTTAATGATGGGGGTTTTTAAATGTGATTTTCATATTTTTCATGTTATCAAAGTTTAAGGGTTGAAGAGCCTCAATATAACAAACAATAGTTTTAACATCACTTACTTATACCTATAATTTGTTGTCTCAGTGAACTTGTGTTTTTTGTAGTCCACTAAATCTAGGACTACAATTCCCCAGATGTATGGCCTTTAGGTGAAATATTTCACACGTGTGTTGTGCATTGGCTAATCAAGTGATGTTGTTTGAACCTTTTATACTACTGCATTCACTTGTCACTGCTTTATGCCTGAAGAAGGTCTATGACCGAAAGCGTGCAATAAAATAATGATTTTTGTACAGATTTCAGTGTGCGGATGCTGCTTTTTTCACTCTAAAACAATTCATAATCAAAAGTGTAAAAGCTGTACAGTAATAATAATAATAACTTATATTTGTATAGCACTTTTCCTGCAAGCGTTGAAGCTCAAAGTGCTCCAATCATTATATAATCATAATTTCATTATTTAGTCATTTAAAGGCAATATTAAAAAGATGGGTTTTTATTCTTGACTTGAACATATGTGCTGAGGTTGCATCCCTAATGTAAACTGGCAGTGCATTCCACAATTTGGGTGTATAAAATGAGAATGCAGCCTCACCAAATCTCTTCTTTTGTACATGTGGTACACAGAAAGCCAGCATCAGAAGACCAGAGAGCTCTATTGGGCTGATATGCTAGCACAAGATCTGAACATATTCTGGTGCTGTGCCAGTGAGAGCTTTATAAACAAGCAGAAGGATCTTGAAGTATATTCTGAACTTAATGTACATGGCCTTTATTTACCTCAACACAAGAGAGCACCATTCTATTATAGAGGCAGGCTATTATAGAGACAGACTATTATAGAGACAGGCTGTTATAGAGACAGACTATTATAGAGACAGACTATTATCTTTTCAGGAAGGTGCAGTATGTCTAAAATGCAAGGTCATTCATCCTATTTAGTGCCAAATAATATTACTGGTAGCTTATACGTAAGGAAGATTGTCAATCAGATAATAATAATATTTAAGTGACCTGATATCTGTCGTAGTAGAATTTGTTCAAGGATCAGCAACATCGAAGATTTACCAGAAGATTATAGTCTTTATTTACACAAAACAACTCTTCTGGAGATTTATTTTAATTGTTCTGTTGCTGGTGGGTTTCAGACTTGTTGTACTTTGGTGGGTAGAACAACCGTGCATATAAAAAATATGCATAAAAATACCTTTTATCAATCTCTGATTGCAAATTCATCCCATTCCAACACTGGCTGTGGTTTCAATCATAAATATCAAAATATATTTTGGGGACACTCATTGGCAAGTTACACAACACAAGTATTCAATTCATAAGCAGTGTTTTCCACAGAAACATCAGCCACGGGTGTGACACTATTTACATCCCAATACAAACTGTAATGAGCTCATTGACCATTTGTCTGGGTTTCTGTGGAATGTTGTTAAAAAGGCACAACAAAATACTGGAAAGAAACATCACACAATAATGAAAATGACACCAATATATTACTGATGAAACACACATTAAGATAAGATCAGACATGACTGGACCCAACTACTGATGCATTCAAACGTAATAATAAGGAACAAAGAGGTGTGTGGATGTGATCCCAGACAGGATGTCTACTAGGTGCCTCATTCATCTGTGACACAAAGGACCAGAACACTTGTAAAGTGGTGTCAGCAGCAGATGGTTCAAATCTGTTAGATAGAGAGATCATCCTTAGGAACCTCTTCTGGATTACCAGTAATGTGTTGAGATATGAGGGATATGTGGCAGGCCAGACTATATTACATTTGACTACTGTGTGGTATTGACTTCTATGACCCCTGCATGGCCCCTGCATGACACAGCAGCTCACTGCTTTACATTGTTACCTAGTTAACTAGAACACTGCTTTACATTGTTACCTAGTTAACTATAACACTACTTTACATGGTTACCTAGTTAACTAGAACACTGCTTTACATTGTAACCTAGTTAACTATAACAGACTATATATTACAGTTGACTACTGTGTGGTATTGACTTCTATGACCCCTGCATGGCACATCAGCTCAGTTGGATGAAAACAGGACCTACAAACACCTATAACTATTAACTAGAACACTGCTTTACATTGTAACCTAGGTAACTAGAACACTGCTTTACATTGTTAGCAGCCTCACAAAACAAGCTGTGTGTAGTTGACTAGCGAGTGTGTCACATTGATTTTCAACAAAGTTGAAATGTATTTACATTTTCAAAATGAAATTCCCAACATTGGACAACAGCTTCCACCCCATATATGTAAATGTGTGTTTGTGTCGATAGACCAATGAGAAGTGAGAACATCTTGTCTTCCTTGTTGTTGTATTATTAATATAAGTGTTACGGCTGTGTTGTGTTGTGTGCAGCCCTAGTGTGTTTGTGTGTTGTTTCTCCCAGGTGATTGTCCTTCCTCCTGCCTGCTGCCATGGCGACAGCTTGATTGACAGGTGTGCTGACTCACTCACCTCAGGGTGGAGGGAGGCTGAAAGGCTGGGAGAGACGTGGTGCCAGTGGGCCAGACGACAACTCCCCAGTTGTTTTTGTGTTGGTGTTGTTTGATACAGCTGTAGTATGGTATCTTAGTTTTGTAGGTTGTGTTTGTTAGTCTTATGTTTGTAGCAATTTAGCCTTAGTTGCATTTGATCTGTTAGTTAGGGTTAGAGGGTTACCACTTGGTCAGTTAATTAAATTACTTAATCATTCATTTATACATTAGATTCATTTCGCTCTTCTTTGATAGATTAGTTTTCAGTTCATGTGTTTCTAGGAAACCTGTTTGTGTTACTATTTTACAATAAATCTTGTTTTATTTATATTCTCCCACCTCCTCTAGTTCTTTACCTTATTGTTACATCCCATATATGTAGACCGTATATGGGGTCGTAACAATAAGACTGATCTGTTCATCACATCGTGTACCCTTAGGGGTAAAGCCCACTCATGTGTGTCTTTATTAGTGGTTAATTAGTAGAATGTACATGACAAGACACAGCTGTGTGTCACCCCTCATGGCTGAAACTCACTTGATCCATATTCTACAAGTGTTGCTGAGTACAGTGGTAGTGATCATGTTTATAGCCTTGGAAATATTTTGGTGTACAGTCCATTATGGGTTCCCTATGCAATCTAGAGGTGGCACTTTTAACTGTTGGGACGCAGGAAAGGACCAAGAATACTTTGTATCACACCCCTCAAGGTTGAAATTCACTTGATTCATATCCACTTGATTCATATTGACTTGATTCATATCCACTTGATTCATATTGACTTGATTCATATTGACTTGATTCATATCCACTTGATTAATATCCACTTGATTCATATTGACTTGATTCATATCCACTTGATTCATATCCACTTGATTCATATCCACTTGATTCATATTAACTTGATTATTATTACTCAGTACTCAGAAACACTTCTAGAATGAGTCAAGTGATTTTCAAACTTGAGGGGTGTCATACGAAGTATTCTAACACATATTCTAACATGATTACTACAAACATGTTTAGCCTTGGAAGATTATTTGTTTACAATCCATTAGTATATGTCCCCTATGCAGTGCAGCAGTCTTTCATCATGGTCATTAGGATATTAGAAGAACTATAAACCCTTCAAAGCACAAATAATAGAGTCATAGAGTAGGATTACATCTTTATTGACATGTTTATTTCCAGATGTAGTAGCATATCATTTGTGTTACTTTATCCATATGTAGTATTTCTAAATGCTTAAACAAGTTTAACGTGGGCGCTTTTATTTAGAAGGAACACACCTGAGCTAAGGGGGCGGAGTTCCAGAACACAGCTCCGGAAGGGCCCGGTGATGACGTCATCAAAAGACGACAACGTGTTTCTAACATCTTTAATTTTACTACTAATGTGTGTCAACAGGGATGAGGTAGAGCAACTGAGCAAGCTGTGCAAGGTTAACAACCTGCTGCTGAACAAGTCAAAGACCCAGGAAATCATCGTAGACTTCAGGAGGAAAAAGTCCGAGATCCAGCCCCTGCTCATCGACGGAGAGAGCGTGGAGAGAGTCTCAACCCTCCAATTCCTGGGGATGCACATGCGGGATGACCTGACCTGGAAGGACAACACAAAAGCCACCATCAAGAAGGCACAACAGCGGCTATACACCCTGAGAGTCCTCAGGAAGGAACACAGCAAGCAGGAGATACTGGTGACCTTCTACCGCGGCGCAGTGGAGAGCATCCTCACCTACGGCATCTGCAACTGGTTCTCCAGCTGCACAACAGCGGAGAGAAATGCGCTACAGAGAGTCGTGAGAACAGCACAGAAGATCACCGGCGCCCCCCTCCCCTCTCTGGAAGAGCTGTACAACACACGCTGTCTCAGGAAGGCCTCCAAGATCTCCAGGGACCCGACCCACCCTGGGTACGAACACTTTACCAGGCTGCCCTCGAAAAGGCGGTTCAGGACCTTGGCCGCAAGGACAAACAGACTGAAGAACAGCTTCTACCACAGGGCCGTCCAGGCCCTGAACACAGCAAAGACCTAGGTTCTGGGCCCTGGACAGTCTGGACGGATTGATGGCAGCTGCTGGACTGAAAAAATCAGGTGTAGTGCTGAGGCACAAACATGTACATTTCAAGCCTGCAAACTGCGACACTTTAAATAAATGTGAAATAACACTATTGTGCAATATGACAACCCTAGTCGTCTATCTGTACAGTATAGTACAGTGGATAGTGTACATAGCCTTTATTTATGTAAACCAGCTCCTTCCCTTCTTGTGATTTTTTTTAAAAGTTTTTTTATTTTTATTTTTTCCTTTCCTAACACCAGGGGAGCCACCCCATTCATTCATTCATTCATTCAAGCTGTCCGATATATGGGGAATGATCCGAAGTATGAGTGGAATTAAGAGGAATTATGTAATACCAGTGTTGACAGGTAGCAATAAGTCAGCAGTAAGTAATAAAGAAAAGGTAGAACTTCTGGCAGAAACACTAGTGAAAGTTCAGGAAATGTATCAGTTAACGCTAGACAAAGTAGGGATACAACTCTTGCTCAGAATATCGGTGTTAATATGAAGAGGAGTGCAACAAGTGACAGTTTAGATCTACCATTTACCATGTTTGAATTAAAAAGGGCTGTAAATGTGTGTAGGCAATCATCACCAGGGAAAGATGGTATTTGTTATAGTATGTTAGCCCATATTAATGATTATACATTATGTGTAGTATTAAAATTGTTTAATAAAGTTTCAGAATGAATGGAAACAGTCAGTCATTGTACCTATTCTAAAACCTGGTAAAGACCCATCAGATCCATCAAGCTATAGACCAATTGCACTTACATCACAGTTAGGATTAACAGTTAACTATGGAGCGAATGATAACAGAAAGGCTAACATATTATTTAAGCCCAATTTATACTTCTGCGTAAAATCGACGGCGTAGCCTATGCCGTAGCTTGCATAGGCCCGCAGCCTACGCCATAGGCTACAGCGTAGGTTGACGCACACCTCTCCAAAAATGTAACTACGCGGCAGTGCCTATGCAACCTTAAGCACTGTGATTGGTCCACTTGGTAGCACATGATTCCAATATGATTCCGACTCTCTCGTAGGCCAAAATGCGGAAGAAATGTCATTTACTTTTTATATTAAAAAGGCCATTATGCCGCTTTGAGTACACGGTTCCAATGGAGCGCTCTATGGAAGTGTCAGTCACAGCCTTCCTATAAGGAGCGCGATTCACATTTACGAGATGTACAATTCTGTTTAGAAATAAATGATTAGTTACAGGGAGCCCCATGGCTGTTTGTTGGGTTTAAATTATATATTTAAATTTATCTATAAGAACTGTGATTGGTCCACTTGGTAGCGTCACATTCCGACTCTCTCGTAAATGCGGAAGCCATGACAGAAATGTCATTTACTTTTACTGTAATTACTTATTAATAAAGTTTTGAGAAATTATGATAACCATCGTATTATCTTAGTTTAATGTCATTTCAATGCATTATAGACATTTTCTTTACAACAAGCATAACAAAAAAAGCGATATTATGCCGCTATGTGTACACCGACGCAGAAGTATAAATTGGGAGAGCCCTTGCGTAGGCTACGGCGTAGCCGCGCGTAAATTCGACGCAGAAGTATAAATTGGGCTTTAGAAAGTAAAGATTTGTTCTCCCCTTTTCAAAGTGGGTTTCGTAGAGGAAGAAATACTATGGATTCCATTCTGTCTAGAATCAGACATTAGGATTGCTCAAACTAACAAAGAAATGGTGTGAGCTGTCTTTGTTGATGTTGAAAAAGCCTATGATATGTTGTGGAAGGAAGGACTGCTCATCAAATTAAATAAATTGGGGGTAGACGGTAGGTTATATAATTGGGTATTAGATTTTCTTTTTGGCAGGATAATACAGGTTATAGACAGAACATTCAAAGGAATACAGGGGAGAATGGGACTCCACAGGGTAGTGTTTGTAGTCCAGTATTATCATGATTAATGACATTTTTGAACAAATAGAAAAAGGAATAGGGAAATCTCTGTATGCAGATGATGGGACCTTATGGATAGGGGGGCGGATCTGAAATATATACAGAAGAAAATGCAGACGGCAATTGAGAAGGTGGAACAATGGGCAAGTGAATGGGGGTTTAAATGATCAATACCTAAAACTCAGGTTATTTGTTTTTCTAAACGATCAAAAGAAATATCTTTGAAGTTATATGGGCATACATTACAACAGGTTAGTGTAATTCGATTCCTTGGTGTTTTATTTGACGAAAAGTTGACCTGGAAACAGCATACTGAGAAAGTAAAAGATAAATGTAAAAAGGTCAATAATGTGTTAAGATGCCTGGCACGGAGAGATTGGGGAGCTAATAGAGCATCATTGTTTAATGTGTATCAGGCATTGATGAGGGCTGCTTTAGATTATGGATGTTTAGCATATATGTCAGCAGCAGTAAGTCATCTTAAAAAGTTGGACGTGCAGCAAACTCAAGGACGATATGTAGTGGAGCATTTAAAACATCTCCAGTAGCTGCAATACAAGTTGAAGTTGGGGAACAGCCATTGTGGATACGAAAAATTAAACTTACGTTAGCATACTGGGTTAATTTACAAGGTCAGAACAATTCACACAGTGGTGTGCCGTCAGGGCCAGCAAGGCCTTCTCTGCTGGCCTAAACATAATCAGAATATACATTTAATTTTGATATATTTTTTCTACAAATATGTATTAAATTATTCCCGTAGTCTATTCTCTTCATTTCATAGCTTTCCTCTTGGTTGCGCTGCTTCCAGACATTTGGAGGGCTGGCCTTTAGCTTTTATCCAATCATATTTCAGCCATCATGTGTTGCCAGGGTACCAAGAAATCTGCCCGCCTGCAGATTCAACAGTGGCGCGAGTACAGATTGTAATTTAAAGTGAACGAGAAAAGAACTGTGGCGTGCCGTAGTCAGATCTCGAGTTGGCGAGCAAATCCAAGCAAATCCGACGAAGGGGCCTGCTGGATGGCGGAGCACCTGATCAGCTCTGCACGTCTTTTGATTGGATACAAACTATTGGGAGGCGGAGCCTACAAGCAGCCACAATGGCTGAAGGAGGAGAAGAGGTAGATTTGGTGGCAGATATTATAACAACAAAGAAGAACCTTCTAAGAAAAGTAGACATAATCAGAAGAGAACGGCCGAACCCGACGTTAGCGACGCTATCCATGTAGAAAATTACTTATTGGTGGAACTGATCAACTGTACAACAGAGACATTGAAGTCTTCTTGAGGAAAGAAAGGAGGATGGATTTTGTGTTCAAATAATCAGTTGTTTTGGTGAGTAAAAAGCATTTAATGTTTTCTGCAAGAGATGTAGACATACGGAGCGACCCTGGGGTCCATAGATGTGTGTTGTGTTGACTGGCTCAGTTGTGTGAGTAAGTGGGGCTTCAATGCGATCTTCTAACCACTTCCCGGGCTGCTACCATGGAAAACGACACACCCCCGTGACCGTATGAACACGAGGAAGATAACCATCCTTAAATGGAACCTCGAAACGGTTCTCCTATCGAGATCGACAGACCGCAAAGTTCGGGAAATAACTGACGCTTTCGTTTTCATGCAATGAATTGAATACACCCAGACAAGGTGCCGCTATAATAACAATGGCAACGCCCGGTTATACTGCGTTTCTGTCTAAATGTATAGTTTCTAGAGCCATGGCGTCATAATGATGGTATTAAGAGGTGGAATAATTCAGGTAGGACATCACTGAAGGCCTAGGTGTGAAATGCACCGCCCGCCACTGAATTCACATCCTACTAAACCAATCATACAAGACTGTTGGGAGCATACTAAGACTGACTATATGAGTTTTGGATGGATAGGGAATACAATAGCTAAACGATGTGACTTAGATAAAGTACCGTATAGTCCAGTAGTTCCACATTCAATGACTCCACCTTGGTTATTTGTAAATCCACTGGTAGATTTAGGTATACAACAAGAACTTCGAAAGAAGTCTAAATATGCACAGCCTGGGAACATAGCACAAAACTATATTGGTCTGCACTACAGTGACAAGGCTCTAATTTTTACAGATGGGTGAAAAGACCCAGAGACAGGCCGAACAGGAGCTGCAGTATATCTCCCTCAGTATAAGACAGGAATTTAAAAAAGAACCACCGATCATTTATCAGTATACACAGTGGAGCTGCTAGCAATTCTGACAGCATTGGAACGGTTGGTAGATAAACAGGGTAAATAATGCATTAATTGCTTCAGACAGCAGGGCAGCATTGTCTAGCATTGTCTAGTATTAGATCTTTGAAATCTTGCAGACAGGATATTATTTTCAGGATTCATCAGTTAATGTATGGAATATATAGCACAGATATGTTGGCTCTGTTTGGGTTCCTGCTCATGTAGGGGTAGAAGGAAATGAAGATGCAGATATATTAGCTAAGCAGTCACTTAAATCAGAATCAATTGAAATGGATATTCCACTTAGCAAAGCTGAGGTAAAATCAATCATTAAAACACACATGCAGGAAATATGGCAAGAAGACTGGAACAGAAATGAAACAGGAAGACATTTGTATTGCATTCAGAAGAAAGTTGGAATAGGAAGTAGGATGGGCAGGAACCAGAAGGAAGAGACAGTCATTTCCTGTCTCAGGATAGGTCACACTGGATTGAATGACACACTTCATAGAATAGGAAAACACCCAACTGGCATTTGTGCCACTGTAATAACCAGGAATCTGCTCAGCATATGTTGCTGGAATGTGAGAAATATGAGGAACAGAGAAAGCTACTGAAATCAGCAATTCAGAAAGTTTTACTGTAGGGAGTTTACTTGGGAACACATTTAAAGTATACAACCATATAATAAAGTATTTGAAAGAAACTGGATTAATAGATAAAAATGTAACACCGCCCCTCCCCAATTTTGCTTATTATTTTCATTTTTATAATTCTTTCCCCTGTCAATCTGACGTTCCACGCAGTCCGTTAGGTGGCGGTAGTGCACCTTAAGTTAGTTGCCAACCACCAATAAAAAAAAAAAACGAAGAACAAGACGCGGAAACAGGAAGTTCACATGTGTTGACCACCAGATCGCTTTTAGACTGTTGTGATATCAGAATGGCAGAGATACAGCAGTTGAAAGTGTTTATCTCCAAACGATCAACAGCGGCAGCTTTTGAGATATTCGGGGCGGTGGAAAGAACGATGTCAGAGTACCAAGGAGAAGTCTCCCGTTGCAAGGAGGAGAACCACCGTCTACGGACGTTGCTAAGCATCCGTTTTCAACCGGAGATAAAGCTACATAGAACAGGTTCGTTTTTATTACACTACTACACTCAAGGCTGCAACTAGCTGCTACTCCGTTTTAATGTGAAGACCAAGTTATCTTGATGACTGAGGCATATGGGATGCTAGCCTCAACCCTTTAGAACATGGAAACACCATGGATATGCTAGCTAGCTAGCTCTCAATGTCAAGCTATGGAGAGTGCTAAGTAGCTAGCGAACTACGTTTTACTTTACAACTGTAACGAGGCGTTTCAATAGCTATTATTATATCATGTGAGAAACCTTGTATTATTATATAAAGTGAGCAACCTTGTAATGTAGCTGTAGCTAGACACACTGACTTTAATGTAGCTGTTCTAGATCGTAGATGGTAAGGCCCAATCCCAACACACCCCTTGCCCCTACAGTTTTGCCCTACCCCTCCATTTTGCGCATTCACAAGTAGGGGTAGAGTGTCCCGATTATTGTCGGGATGGAGGGGTAGGGTGAAGTGTTAGGGCTACATGGCCCTCCAAACAGAGTTGTTTCAGAGGCACACTCCAAATCTAGTGTTATGAGAAATCTCCCAGAATGCCTTGCGAATCATCGGTAAGATAGTGGCGAACGCACAAGCAACAAATGAAAACCACAAAGGTCATTATGTTCTTCTTTAATACATTTGTAAAAGTGATGATAATCAACATATTATCTTAGTTTAATGAGAGAGAAAAAATCGCTAGTAGGCTGATGTCGAATTGCGAGCGTAGGGTCAGACTGACCCTAACCCTATCACTGCCTGGGTCAGTCTGACCCTAACCCTATCACTGCCTGGGTCAGTCTGACCCTAACCCTATCACTGCCTGAGTCAGTCTGACCCTAACCCTATCACTGCCTGAGTCAGTCTGACCCTAACCCTATCACTTAAAATTTAAATAGTTTACTCTATGTTCAACTGGAAACGGTAGTGAAAAGATTTTCGTGTTTTGATTTCGCTGGGAGTTCGTTAAAAATGCCTTTCCACCAAAGAACCATGGAGCCGCGCCGTGTGAGCAGGCTGAGGGTCATACAATATTTGTATATTAAAGGCAACGCCGCGGCAGTTGAACATAGAGTAAACTATTTCAATTCTGCCATTGTTTGCGAAGTTACAAGATCCTTACATCCCGTCAAGATCCTTGATGATATAAATATGATGATAAATACATATAAAACGTTACATATATGGCAGTCTCACGCGCTTGTGTCTCACGCGCCTGTCACGTCTCCAGTACATTAGAACTTCGCATCCTTTGATACATATGGCGGGATGTAAGGATCTTGTAACTTCGCCGCGGCAGTTGAACATAGAGTAAACTATTTCAATTTTGCCATTGTTTGCAAAGTTACAAGATCCTTACATCCCACCATATGTATCAAAGGATGCGAAGTTCTAATGTACTGGAGACGTGACAGGCGCGTGAGACTGCCATATCATACCTCCGTTTTATATGTATTTATCATCATATTTTTCGATATATAACAGAAGTATGATATATGGCAGATATATGGTATATATGTGTTAAGCGTGGGTGCACATGAATCGCGTATGAACAATAAGTAAAGCAGACTCGGTATTCTCTTCAGCATGTCTCCGGTAAGTTTATTCACAGACTGACAACAGACTCGTCAGTCAACGTAGTGACGTCACATTAGGACGTACCTTCATACAAAAACAGAATAACAGTGCGACTGCTACCGTAGTACACAGACTAAGGGCGTCATCCAATATATATATACGTATATATATATATTTTTTTCGCGCCCCCCCTGCAGTACCCCCCACGCCCCACAGTTTGGGAAACACTACTAGCTTATATTAAAGCTACGCTGTTGCGCATTTCATGAGAAGTTGTCAGTCTAGTTTCTTATACAACATATGTGTATGTTTACATGTGAACATGTAAAGATACTTTATTTGCACTTAATTATACATTCATATTTTCGTTTTTGTACAGAAACAACTCACTAAAATTGACTATTGCATAACTGATTTGGAGAAAAAAATCCACCTCTACCCCCCCCCCCAATTCAGTACCATCCCATATCGTGGCTTTTGTTGAAATTACGCCACTGGTCTCGTAGCCTATTGGAGTGTGTGTGAGAGTGAGAGGGAGTGCTTTTGTGAGCCCGCATGTATGATGTGTCTCTTTCTGGTACCCCAATAATCTTTTTTGGCTCTCAGTCTCCGACTGCCCTAGCAGGATCCGGGTCTCGTATCCTTCTCACCTTTTTCACCCCGACCTGTTTTCATGCCTGCCGTAAGAAAGGGCAGGTGTTTATGACGTGGATCCAACATTGATGAGATGATGGGTGCGGATGACACCAACTCCTCAGATTCGACCTGAATAAATAATGAAAAAGAATAATCAATTGGCAAATCAGAAAAAATGGCAACGCTGTACTGATTCAGGAAAAGGCCTACAATTTTTAACCCTACCTAACACATACCTTCATTCGGTGGCTGAGGGAAGACCGCACTTTGGCCTCGAATTCAGCACATCTGGCCCCGTCATTTTCATTACGCCAGGAGATGGGTGTTGAGGAGGCTGTAACATTAGGGTGCGTAAGCAAATTTTCCCGCAATTTTGGGATTTATAAAAACTGTGCGCACCTCTAGGCTACGCACACTGTGATCCATGCGTACGCATAGAAACTCGAGAAATGTCAACTGCGACTCCGCTGGCAGAAGGATGAAACAGGAGAAACGCTTGGAAATGGATACAATTTCCACCAACATAAATCGAAATATTACCTCACATATTATGTGAGTGCACACACAGAATATACGTGCACACTGCACATATCTTATTCTCCCTTGTCCTGTAGCCATCACAATGTAACCTACATATATCTTTGTTCGTATATAGATATTCATGCAAATATATTAACTTTTTATATTCGTATTCATTGCACATAGCGCGAGGCTGGACAAGTTGAGCACCGTTCCTGATTCACTGTTCCCGAGTGCTCAGTGGGTAACGTCCCGATAAGTCCAATGATCGCAATATCCATACATTGAAGAACATCAACAAGCCCACTAGACAATTGACTATCATCCACAAGCACACCCCATCTATACGGACTACGAACATTTTAAGCGCACAGACACTTTATTACTGAGCTATCTATTATTACTAATTGGACCACCAGTGTATCTTATTTGTCTTACTTAATCTGTAATTATTAAACAATACTTGGATGTTATGACATGTATTATCATGAATAGTAAGGTGAACAGTAGGACGAATCACGTTTAAACTGACTCCGTTGTTGAAGCAGTCTGGAACATAGATGAATGAATGAATGAATGAATGGTCTTTATTGTCATTGATATAGTACAGGTACCATACAACGAAATTTGGGAGGGGGGGCTCCCCTGGTGCTAGGAAAAAAACTAAAAACAAGAAGGGAAAAGAGCTGGTTTACATAAATAAAGGCTATGTACACTATCCACTATACTATACAAATAAAACACTGTGCTGTACTCTATGCTATGCTATACCTATTCTAACATTTCCTATCTCTGAACCTTATGTACCCGAGGGTTGTCATATTGCACATAGTGTTATTGCACATTCATTTAAAGTGTCGCAGTTTGCAGGTTTGAAATGTTCACAGTTGTGTTTCAGTATTGCACTTGATTACAATCTAGTAGCTGCCATCAAATTGTCTAGATTGTCCAGAGCCTAGAACCTAGGTCTTTGCTGTGTTCAGGGCCTGAATGGCCCTGGGGTAGAAGCTGAGCTTCAGTCTATTTGTCCTTGCGAACATGGCCCTGAACCGCCTGTCCGAGGGCAGCCGAACAAAGTGTTCGTTCCCAGGGTGGGATGGGTCTCTGGAGATCTTGGAGGCCTTCCTGAGGCAGCGTGTGTTGTACAGCTCTTCCAGAGAGGGGAGGGGGGCGCCGGTGATCTTCTATCAGATATTATATAGACGAGAGAAGAGAGTTTCGTCGTACGCAAAGCAAGAACATGTGGATTCTGATTTATAAAAGGCGCACCGCACGCACGCAAGTGGAATTTGCAGGCCACTCTTCCCACACCTGCTTCCCTTTATCCCAATCAACCCTAATTAAATGTTGCGCACGGGAACGAGCGTCTCGCCCCACCCTTTTTAACACCCATGCTTTGCCTATTATTGGTCAGTGAAATGCCCGTCAGAAGGCGAAAAAAGAATTCACCCACTCAATTTCTGCGCAGTAGTTCCGCTTAACGAACATGAAATTATTGTATAATATCTATGTTCCAGACTGTATCGACAACGTGTTCACCTTATTATTTATGATAATACATTTCATAACATTCAAGTATTGTTTAATAATTACAGATTCAATTAAATATGATTCCCGATTAAACTGTACAACATATCTCCCTTTGTATTTATTATGTTAAATCATGTTTTTTCTTTTAGATTAGATTCAATCTTATTGTCATTGACAAGTACCAAGGTTGTCACAAGGAAATGCAGTTCGTCATCTAACCTGCATTGTAGAAAAGCCAAGCATGTTTCAAGTTTATTGTTACGTTACATTAAGAGAGTAAAATTCGTAGGCTTCGGTTCCTGACATGGCAGCACAAGACATAAGGCAATAGGCATAATACAAGATAAAGGTGACAATATTACAGCTAAGACAGGATACACTAGTGATGCAACTAGTAATAATAGATAGTTCAGTAATCTGTGCGCTTAAAGTTTTCGTAGTCCGTATACTTAGGGATGGGGTGTAGGCCTACTTGGGGATGATAGTCAATTGTCTACAGTGGGCCTGTTCATGTTCTTCACTGTATGGATATTGCAATCATTGGACTTATCGGGAACGTTACCCTTATGAAGACGTACATTACTGTGAAGTCAATGCGGACGGTGGTCAACCTCGCGCTACGTGCAATGAATATTTATGTAAAAGTAAATATATTTGCATGAATATCAATATGATATGTACAGTAAAGATATATGTATATAGTGTGATTCGTACAGGACAAGGACGAATAAGATATGTGCAGTGTGCAAGTATCCTTTGTGTGCACTCCTTCATAATACGTGAGAGGCAATATTTCTTATGTCGGTGGAAATGGTATCCATTTCAAAGCGTTTCTCCTCTTTCATCCTTCTGCCAGCGGAGTCGCAGTTGCTAATTTCTCCAGTTTCTATGCGTACGCATGGGTCCCAGTGTGCTTAGAGGTGCGCACAGTTTCACGCCAAGTTCCTTTTTTATAAATCCCAGATTTGCGGGAAAATGTACATACGCATGTACGTACGTACGCAAGTCACAGAATCAATCAATCAGATTCTAACCTCTCCATCATGGGCAAGACCAAAAAGTTGTATAAGGACGTCAGGGACAATATTGTAGACCTGCACAAGGCTGGAATGGGCTACAAGACCATCAGCAAGCAGCTTGTTGAGATGGAGACAACTGTTGTGCGATTATTTGACAATGACAGAAAGACAAAATAACCATCAATCGCCTTTATTAAATCATATTTAATTGGATCTGTAATTATTATACATATTATACCAATACTTGGATGTTATGACATTATCATAAATAATAAGGTAAACAGTAGGACGAATCACGTTTAAACTGATTCCGTTGTCGATGCAGTCTGGAACATGTTATATATGGTCTGGCGAGAACGTTCGTTGCGCGGAAATTGACTGATTGGGTGAAAAGTATTTTTTTTCTGCGTTCTGTCGGGCGTTTGACTGACCATTTATATGCAACGTTTGCAGGAAAAGTGCTATAGAAATAAAAACTTATTATTATTATAGGCAACTATGGGCGTCAAAAAGGGTGGGACAAGACGCTCTTTCACGTGTGCAACAGAGTTGATTGGAAGCAGGCGTGGAACTTGCAAATTCCACTGGCGTGCGCACCGTTTTATAAATCCGAATGTTGGTGACGGAAATGTTCTTGCTTTGCAAAGGTGCGTAGGTACGCAAAGCGTAGGTAAGTAACACTTTATAAATGAGGCCCCAGGGCCATCAGCACGGGCTGCGTTTCCTCCATCAGTTGCCAATACTCATCCTTCAGCTCCAGGACCCTGGCGTCCTGGAGCTTAGTCACCGTGCGATCTGACAGGACAGCTGCAACAGCCCATCGCTGCTCCTTGAGACGGTCGAACATGTCGCATACGCTGTTCCATCGGGTTTTACACGATTGTAGCTTATGTGCTGGAAGGCCCATCTGCTCCTGTTTCTTCTGGAGTGCTTTGGTCGCCACAGTACTGTGGTTGAAGTGGCTCACGAGTTTGGCAGCGGCAGAGATGACACGATACAAGTACAGTGCAAAACCATCATATATTGCTAGCTGGAGGGTGAGGGCGAAGCATGCCATGGAAATCCAGTTGACTCGGCCGGGTCTGTTGGCAGCAACTATATTTGCTGCGTTGTCGTGGACGCATGCAATAACGCGGCCTTCGATGTTCCACTGGGCTACAGAGTAATTTAGCTTCTCAGCTAGGACGTCAGCTGTGTGGCGACTGGGCAGACTTTCAGTGACCAGGACGGCTGAGCCAATTTGCCAGTCTTCTCCGATGAAGTGAGCAGTGATCGTTATGTAACTCTCTGTATTGAGTGCCGTCCAGCAGTCGGTAGTTATGGCGACCATGTCGCTAGCTAGTGCTAGCTTCTTTAGCAGGTGCTGCTTCGACTCCTGGTAGCGCATTTCTATGCGCCTGGTTATGGAACGTCGCGATGGAATAGGATATGCTGGCTCGACTATTTGCATCAGCGCACGAAATCCTCTACCCTCGACAAAACTGAGCGGCAGAATGTCTGTTTCAATTAATTTACATATGGCCATCGTTATTTTCTCTTCTCGTTGTGCATCACACCTCCCGCGTATAAGATGAGACATGATGGAGGGCTGATAAGGTAGCGAAGGAGCAATCAGGGTCGGGTGTACGGTTTGCAGGTGGTATTTCATCGGGGTCGTTGTCGTGTTGTATTTATAGGTCACTGCGCAGTGTTTGCAATAAACGGCGTCGCCTTTCAGATCAAAATGCTCCCACACCAAGCTTCGTTTCGCTCGCTTCGCCATTTTCCGAGCTTGCTCTGCAAACCTTTTTTTTACAACTGTGTAATAAACTTGAACTTTTTTATAAGACTCTCTCAGTGCCTCTTTGTTGAGGGGAACCTGGAATTACTGGAGGTTACACTAACGTACGGGAACTTGTTGCATCATGCCGTACTGCGTTGCGAAATTCAATGCGAAGGCAAATGCAAAGTTCATTTCTCACACATAACGTGGACAAACTAATTTCCATTATTATTATTATTATAAATTATAAATTACACCAATTTATTCATGATTATCGAGCAAAATATTTTGTGATCGACCAAGATCCTTATCGATCAATTATCGATCGTCGATCATTGATGCCCACCCCTAAAGCATATCTTCTGTTAGGTTTTTGGTAATCTGTATGTTTGTGAAATTAACTCTCCACTGTTTGTGCCTCTACCTTTGTTTACTACACAGATCCACCTCACAGCCCAGCTACCATGTCTGAACACAAGTCCACAGAGTCCCTGGGTTCTGGCTGTGGTTCTCCAGCCCAGACAAGCACACAGCGGGGTCCAGAGATGGTGGCAGTAAAGCTGGAGGACTGCAGTCAAACACTGGAACAGAACGTGGTAGTGAAAGAGGAGGAGGGAGAAGTGATGGTGAAAGAAGAGGAAGGAGGAGAAGAAGTGGTGGAGAAAGACATGATGGTGAAAGAGGAGGAAAGAGTAGAGGATGTGGAGGAGATAGATGGCGAGTTGGATGGTAAGTTAATGTTATGAAGTTGTCTAATGTCAGGATGAGTGGAACGTGATAGTTAGATAGTTCTCTCCATTTCCTTCCTGTCCTTTACATTTTATATGGTTTTTATTGAGAAAATATTGAGAAATATTGGTGTGAATCACTGTTGATAAATGTGTGTGAACGAGTGCGCATGCGTACGCTCTAAGGCTAGCGGACAAGTAATCACCTCAATAAAGTTCAGGTGCTTCCAGAGATGTGTGAAGGACACACAGAATGCCAATGCCGCTACAGTAATCCACACATCAGGAAAACCCATGGACTCTTTGTTAGAAAACCAGTCTTGTTTCTGTTACCACAAAACCTGAACAAACTATCATGTAGACCACCGCCAGGTCACACCACTCAAGGGAGGTCAGATGGAGCTCCCCAGGCAGTGATAGGGTTAGGGTCAGACTGACCCAGGCAGTGATAGGGTTAGGGTCAGACTGACCCAGGCAGTGATAGGGTTAGGGTCAGATGGAGCTCCCCTGGCAGTGATATGGTCAGGGTCAGACTGACCCAGGCAGTGATAGGGTTAGGGTCAGATGGAGCTCCCCAGGCAGTGATAGGGTTAGGGTCAGACTGACCCAGGCAGTGATAGGGTTAGGGTCAGATGGAGCTCCCCAGGCAGTGATAGGGTTAGGGTCAGACTGACCCAGGCAGTGATAGAGTTAGGGTCAGATGGAGCTAATCCAGGCAGTGATAGGGTTAGGGTCAGACTGACCCAGGCAGTGTTAGGGTTGGGGTCAGATGGGGCTGACCCAGGCACTGATCGTAAGGTGTACCCGTTTGGTAAGCTAACCCCATACTTTTATTTCTCATTCTTCTTAGAAAACCAGACCACCTTTTCTGTTCTTCTGTTCAGTCAATGTGGAAGACGCTTTACTACAGCAATTCATAGTAGTGCATATCTTCTGTTAGGTTTTTGGTAATCCGTATGTTTGTGAAATTAACTCTCCACTGTTTGTGCCTCTACCTTTGTTTACTACACAGATCCACCTCACAGCCCAACTACCATGTCTGAACACAAGTCCACAGAGTCCCTGGGTTCTGGCTGTAGTTCTCCAGCCCAGACAAGCACACAGCGGGGTCCAGAGATGGTGACAGTAAAGCTGGAGGACTGCAGTCAAACACTGGAACAGAATGTGGTAGTGAAAGAGGAGGAGGGAGAAGTGATGGTGAAAGAAGAGGAAGGAGGAGAAGAAGTGGTGGAGAAAGACATGATGGTGAAAGAGGAGGAAAGAGTAGAGGATATGGAGGAGATAGATGGCGAGTTGGATGGTAAGTTAATGTTATGAAGTTGTCTAATGTCAGGATGAGTGGAAAGTGATAGTTAGATTGTTCTCTCCATTTCCTTCCTTTCCTTTACATTTTATATGGTTTTTATTGAGAAAATATTGAGAAATATTGGTGTGAATCACTGTTGATAAATGTGTGTGAACGAGTCCGCATGCGTACGCTGTAAGGCTAGCGGACAAGTAATCACCTCAATAAAGTTCAGGTGCTTCCAGAGATGTGTGAAGGACACACAGAATGCCAATGCCGCTACAGTAATCCACACATCAGGAAAACCCATGGACTCTTTGTTAGAAAACCAGTCTTGTTTCTGTTACCACAAAACCTGAACAAACTATCATATAGACCACCGCCAGGTCACGCCACTCAAGGGAGGTCAGATGGAGCTCCCCAGGCAGTGATAGGGTTAGGGTCAGACTGACCCAGGCAGTGATAGGGTTAGGGTCAGACTGACCCAGGCAGTGATAGGGTTAGGGTCAGATGGAGCTCCCCAGGCAGTGATATGGTCAGGGTCAGACTGACCCAGGCAGTGATAGGGTTAGGGTCAGACTGACCCAGGCAGTGATAGAGTTAGGGTCAGATGGAGCTAACCCAGGCAGTGATAGGGTTAGGGTCAGACTGACCCAGGCAGTGATAGAGTTAGGGTCAGATGGAGCTAACCCAGGCAGTGATAGGGTTAGGGTCAGACTGACCCAGGCAGTGATAGGTTTAGGGTCAGACTGACCCAGGCAGTGATAGAGTTAGGGTCAGATGGAGCTAACCCAGGCAGTGATGGGGTTAGGGTCAGACTGACCCAGGCAGTGATAGGGTTAGGGTCAGACTGACCCAGGCAGTGATAGGGTTAGGGTCAGATGGAGCTGGCCCAGGCACTGACCGTAAGGTGTACCCTTTTGGTAAGCTAACCCCATACTTTGATTTCTCATTCTTCTTAAAAAACCAGACCACCGTTTCTGTTTCTTCTGCTTTACCATAGCAATTCATAGTAGTGCATATCTGTTCGGTTTCTGGTCATTTCTATGCTTGTGAAATTAACTCTCCACTATGTGTGCCTCTTCCTTTGTTTACTACACAGATCCACCTCACAGCCCAGCTACCATGCCTGAACCCATGTCCACAGAGTCCCTGGGTTCTGGCTGTGGTTCTCCAGCCCAGACAAGCACACAGCGGGGTCAGCCATTCATCTTCTTGATATTTTTATAACGTCACAACATGCTGATAGAACATTGACATGCTAGAAACCCATAACTACACATAATTAGATGATCACACAGCCAGAAACACGATCACGTCCCAAAACGAAAGTATACAAAAAAGTCTCCCTTACCAGTAGCCTACGGCAAACAAGAACAGTGAATCCAATCCACAAATTATACGTTTTTAGTGATCGTTAAACTGTTGTTTATTATATCGAGTGGGTACTTCAAAACTTTCGTGTTATGAAAAAAAAAAAACAGTCTGCGAGTGGTTTAGCCCTCGGCTGTGTTCTTATATTCGCTATGGCAATCTGATCAGCAGTCATGGAATGCCTCTTGTCCAATCAAATTACTTGGTCCCTTTATGACGTTGATCCCAGTGTGCCCACCGGCGCTCTCAGAGCAAATTTACGAACGCAGCCCTAGACAGGCCTGCGTCCCGCTTTACCTCACTGACTGCCTCCATCTCCAACTCCACCACCCCCGCCCCCCCTGCTGTCATCTTCCCCCCTCCTGATTACCCTCCCCCTACTCCTCTCACTACTTTCTCCCCTGTTGACTCCTCCCTCATCACTACTATCATCACCGCCTCCAAAACAACCACCTGCTCCCTCGACCCCCTCCCTACCACCCTGACCAAGGCCTGCCTCCCTGCCCCCCATCCCCCACCTCACTGCCCTCTTCAATCAGTCCCTATCCCAAGGCCACGTTCCCTCAAGCTACAAACTTGCCGCTGTCACCCCCATTCTCAAAAAGCCCACTCTTGACCCAGCCAACCTCTCCAACTACCGCCCCATCTCCAACCTACCATTCTTCTCCAAAACCCTAGAGCGCGCTGTCGCTGCCCAACTTCACTCCCACCTCCAATCTAACAAACTATACGAACCCCTTCAATCTGGCTTCCGCCCACATCACAGCACTGAAACAGCCCTGGTCAAAGTCATCAACGATCTCCTCACCTCCGCTGACTCAGGTGCCCTCAACATCCTAGTTCTACTAGACCTGAGCGCAGCCTTCGACACAGTGTCCCACTCCATCCTCCTTCAAAGGCTGCGCCAACTGGGTGTTGAGGGCACCGCCCTGGACTGGCTCACCTCCTACCTCACCAACAGACATCAGTTCATCTCCCTCTCCGGTCACACCTCCTCCTCCTCCTCTGTCACACAGGGGGTCCCACAAGGCTCAGTCCTCGGCCCCCTGCTCTTCCTCTGCTACACACTCCCCCTCGGTCACATCATCCGCCAATTCAACCTGGACTTCCACTGCTACGCCGATGACACCCAGATCTACATCACCACAAACTCCACCCAGAACCCACCCCTCACTCACATCGAAAACTGCATTTCAGCAATAAAAACCTGGCTCACACACAACTTCCTCAAACTCAACAGTGAAAAGACCGAAGTCATCCTCATCGGCACCAAATCCACCCTCAATAAAACCGGACCCATCACACTCACCATCGATGACACCACCATCACCCCCTCCCCCCTGGCTCGCAACCTCGGCTTCATCCTGGACCCCACCCTCTCATTTGATCCCCACGTCAGCTCCATCGTCAAGACCTCCTACTTCCACCTCCGCAATATAGCAAAAATCAGACACTGCCTCTCCCCGTCCGCTGCTGAATCCCTCATCCACGCCTTCATCTCCTCCCGCCTTGACTACTGCAACTCCCTACTCACCGGCATCACCTCCCGCTCCCTCCATAGACTCCAGATGGTCCAAAACTCTGCTGCACGCCTCCTTTCAAACACCCGCTCCCGTGACCACATCACTCCTGTCCTCCACTCTCTCCACTGGCTCCCCATCAAAGAACGCATCCAATTAAAAATCCTCATCCTCACATACAAAGCCCTCCATAGCCTGGCCCCCCCTTACCTGACTGACCTCCTTCTCCCCCACCGCCCTACCCGTACCCTCCGATCCTCATCCATTGTTCCCCTCACTGTTCCACCCTCAAAACTCAAAGGCTTCGGTCACCGTGCCTTTTCACGAGCTGCACCCCGCCTCTGGAACTCTCTCCCCCAACCACTCAGAGACTCACCCTCACTTCTCACTTTTAAATCCCACCTCAAAACCTACCTGTTCTCCCATGCCTACAGCCTCCCCTACCCCTAGCCATCTCCCCCATCCCGGCGCCCCCGCCCCCCCCTCCCCTTGACACCCATACAACCTCCCCTACCCCTACCCATCTCCCCTAACCCTGCCACCCCCCTGATATGCATACAGCCCCCCCTACCCCTAACCACCCCCCCCTCCCCGTTCGCTGACTCTGTGTTCCATGTTACTTGTTGTTTTTGTGTTTCCCATATCCCCTATATTGTCAGCGTCTTTGAGCCTCGGAAAAGCGCTATATAAATTTAATGAATTATTATTATTATTACCTCGATTTTACCCGGCTGCTACGCTGCTTCTATAACATCAGGATCAGACGCAGGGTGAGGGAATACGACGCGTGTGGATAAGAGACAACACAAAAAAAAAACTTGCACACTACACTTATTGGTTAAGCTGCCGCCAGAAACCCCGATATTTTGCCACGTGAATTGATAATCGTATCGCAAGAGGCCACGATACGATAATTGCCGTAGCGATAATTTGTCCCACCCCTATAACACGCACAGTTGGTGAGATTTAATCAAATCAAACGCAACGTGAACGTGCAGGTGCGTGAAGCATGGTGGTTATATCTTCAGAGGAAGACGTTTTGATCGATTTGTTATTCTTATTAGATCATTATTTTATTCACATGAAGCACTAGATAGGTTGAACATTTGTTTCGTTTAATAGTTGTTTCCATCGCTATTATTTAAAAATAAATATCAGGAAACATTCGCAGCCACCTCATAGCCCCCCTGGCACCTCTCTAGGGCTTTCTAGTGGGCCGCGACCCCCCTGTTGAGAACCGCTGATTTAGAGCATCCGATAAAGCGAGGCCTAGGCCTAAATGTTTTAAGAGTCTTTTAAAAAATCTCCACAAACCTTTTGCTAGGCTGATCGAGTTGTGTCTGTACACTTTCTCTGCCTTTTTCTTCTCCTTCTCTGCGGTCAGCTTTTCAAACTCGCCATGCTCTGCTACGTGATGCACAGTAAGGCCTGATCCCAATTCACCCCTATGACTCTTTCACCCCTCCTGCTCCGTTTCATGTTTTAATCGGGGGCTAGGGGGGGAGGGCTATCCACGGCTTAGTTTGGAGATTTTTCGGGACCACGTTCGATTTCGGAGCCATAACCCTACCTCCCAGGATGCATTGCGAATCATCTACAGAAATCTGATTTCGCTCTAGGCAATGCGGAAGACAATTCATTAGTCATTACTTTTTACTCTGTGATTACTTGTTAATAAAGATTAGAAAGATTATGATAATCATCTCATTATCTTAGTTTAATGTCATTCAATGCATTGTAGACCTTTTTTTATAACAAGCATAAAAAAAAATGCTATTATGCCGATGTGCTGTGCCTATGCTTAACATAGAAATACACCGTTCCAAAGTCCAGTGCGTTCAGCCAAGTTTAAGATCTGAGGGTTTTGGTGCTCAGCAGTAGAGGACAATAATAGCTAAACTGTTACCTGGGCACTTCCATTAGACTACCAAAAGCAAAACACTGGAGCACTCATATCTGTGCGTTTGTCACCCTGTTCCTCTGTAACAAACGCAGAGATTGTATGAGCGTCCCGGCGTCCCAGTCCAATAGAAGCGCCAGGCACAGCCTCCCCATAGACACCATGTCATCGGAGCGCGATTCACATTTCTGAGATGTACAATCCTGTTTAAAAAAATAAATAAAAATCTTACATGTGGCGTTTGACAGCGGGTGATGGATTTGATGTAAAGTTATCTATCAAACATTAGGCTGATTTGTGAATGATAGTCACGCGTTATGACTTCATGTCGCATTTCTCCTCTTTGATGGCATATGACCAAAACCAAAACACGCAATCTAATCCAAGCAGTTGTTATTATGTAATAGTATTGATGGGTTATATCATGTTCTGACTAACAGCGGCTGTTTCTCCAGCGTTCCTGTCACATCGGATTTCGTAACGCCATAAAAATAAATCTGCGCTCCGTGTCTAATGTTATCTATCTAACGTTACATGTTTTAAGGCTGATCTGTGCATGATACTGGCGCATTTTGACATACTTCATGCTGCATTCCCCCTGTTGATGGCAGATGATGCCTGAAATTGTCCTTTAAGTTCAGCCGCAAAGTTGTTGCACTGTTGTCCTATGTCAGTGCAGACTGGCAAGGTAGGAGCGCAGGTTGATAGCCTACAGATCACCTATTCTGTCATGGTCTGATAATGAAGCATTGTTATTTTTTATTTGATGACTTAGTTAGGTTAATAGTGTAAAACCGAGCGTCAATGCTTTTCTATGACACTACTGGTGACGTATCAGGGTCTTGAAGGGTTGTCCCATTTCATAGGGAAAGATTTCAACCACTACGGCTTGTGGCTCTGTTCAGAGGCCTTGGCTCTAAAGCAAGTGGCACTCCAACACAGATAACATTCGCGTATCTGCAACTTCTGCACATGCTCAACTCTTCTGGTGCATACTGGGAACTGGAGTCCTAAGGTTATGAACACATATCACCAGACATTGCTGACATATTTTAGTTTAACAATAATGAGAGAGTGGCTTGTTTAGGTTAATGAGCATGTTTCAATGAATTTGCTCAAGTTGTTTGCGTCATTGATCGGTTGTCATGATTGGTGACTAGAAAGCATCACTGGATTTCCCCAATCTCATATTTTTACTGATTATCGTCCAATTCCGATTGCTAGCCGATCGAGCAGGGCATCCATAATATCTAGTGATCACTCTATAACCTTTGCGCTACTGATGTTTACATTACTACTTTTGAACATACTGTATATTGCACATGTCTCCTGATATAGCTTCTTTTATACTTCTGCACATTAGATACTGTACATAAGCTACCTCACTGTACATATCTTATAACTGTATAACAATACTACCTCTGCACATACTGTATATTGCATAGTTACCCATGACTACCATTCTTGTTCTATTTATATCATGCCCTTATATCACTATTTGCACTTTTGGTTGGATGCTAAACTGCATTTTGTTGTATAGTACTTGTACTTTCCGATGACAATTAAGTTTAATCTAATCTAATCTGTATACACCTGTACATACCATACTGTACATAACTCTTAACTGTATATATACCTCTAACTACTGTACTTGCCATACTGTACCTATATACACTGTCATGTTTTTATATCATTTCTGGTTAGATGCTAAACTGCATTTCGTTGTCTGGTACTTGTACTCAGCAATGACAAAGTAAAATGTAATCTAATCTAATTGTTTCTAATCCTGTATATGTTGCTATTACAGAAGAGATCTCCAACCCAGACTCAGACATGGAGCCCAGCTCCACCGCATCAGGAAGCCATAAACAACACAGACGGAGGAGGAGGAGCTCAAGACAGAAGAATCACCACTGTTTAGATTGCAGTGAGAGTTTCATTTGTCCAACTCACCTTAAATCACAACCACAGACTCAAGGAGGACAGAAGACTCACTCTTGTCTTCAGTGTGGGAAGAGTTTCAGTGAGGCAGGAAACCTAAAGACACACCAGAGAATACACACAGGAGAGAAGCCATTCTGCTGCTCCCAGTGTGGGCGGAGTTTCAGTAAGGCAGGAAACCTAAAGAGTCACCAGAGAACACACACAGGAGAGAAGCCATTCTACTGCTCCCAGTGTGGGAAGGGTTTCAGTCAGGCAGGAGACCTAAAGACACACCAGAGAACACACACAGGAGAGAAGCCATTCTACTGCTCCCAGTGTGGGCAGAGTTTCAGTCATGCAGGATCCCTAAAGAGACACCAGAGAATACACACTGGAGAGAAGCCGTTCTGCTGCTCCCAGTGTGGGCAGAGTTTCAGTCAGCCAGGAAACCTAAAGAGTCACCAGAGAACACACACAGGAGAGAAGCCATATCACTGCTCCCAGTGTGGGCAGAGTTTCAGTCATGCAGGATCCCTAAAGAGACACCAGAGAACACACACAGGGACTGTGTGATCTAGTTTTGTGTAGTTATGTGTTTTTAGCATGTTCATGTTCTGTCAGCATGTTGTGATGTGCTAAACATGCAGAGCAGCTGTTGTTGTTAGCTAGCTAGCGCGATGGAGCACCGTCTGAAACCAACGTGTTTGTTTGTTTTGGTTCAGGGAGATTTTCTCCGCTAGTTGAATCGAGGTGTACCAACATTCACATAAACAATAAATTAATCTAATTTCAACTGGTTTCAGTGTATGACATCATCATTTGAGAGCTGACAATCTACACTTTCATAATCTGTAAAAAAAGGAAAGATGACCTTATCGACTTGGTCCACCTTTCACCAGCTGCTGTCACTCACGTTGGTATAAAATGGTGCCAGTGATGTCATTGATGCATTATTTCATAAGGGAACATTTCAACCTCATGACTCACAATAATAGAGCAATCTGCCAACAGTGTGGGAATAATATTAGATAGAGATTGAGTCAATTATTTATCACAATTTACCCTTTCAACAGAATACAAAACAAAACACAACTTTCATAAATAAATACATAGAGCATGGAGAAATTAACATTTTATATTCATCACACTTCTGAAATGATCCTTCAAAATACAGATATCTCTCTTTCTAGGCTGATTGTGTAAAAAGAAATGATATATGAACTGGGTGTTGGAAGTTTACGATGAATAATTGTGTTGTGTGTGTCACCTTTAGAGCTGTTGCATATAACGTGTCTGTCACCGATAATGACGGCCTACCCACGGCTGTCAGACGGAGACGGAGCCGCTCACGGGTTGAGTCACAGGGGAGACCGCGGGGAATTCATAAAGGAACAGCAGAACTTCAAATGGAATGAAATGGATGATTAGTCATTCTACCAGAGCTGCTCTACCCCCGCCACCCCCCCCCTCCCCCCAACCTGCCTGCCACCCATAACTTTATACAGACACAGACACACACACACACAGGCATACGCGGACGCATGCACAGACGCTTATGCTCACACATGCACATGCACACACACACACACACGCACACCCACACACACACGCACAACTGTCACCTCCAGTAACAGAAGTCATCTGTCTCTGCGCACACTATGAGCATGTGTGTGTGTTTGTTTGTGTTTGTGTGTGTGTGTGTGTGTGTGTGTGCGCATGTGAATGAATGAATGAATGATCTTTATTGTCATTGTACGGGTACAACGAAATTGAATGCAAACCCTAGGTGCTAACAATCAACACTGTCCTAAGATAATAAAACACAGTCCACAGATAATAAAAAACAAGAATGAGACATAAATAGACATACATAGGGGGGATATAAATAAGGGGATAAGTAATCAGTAGGAATCTGAGAATGTATCTATTATGTAAACGTATATACTTATATAGTACACTATATGGCCTATTCACAGGAGGGTATATAGACAGGGGGGAGTTAGCATGTATTTTTTGTTTATTTTTACTAGATCTTAGCCGAGTTCAGTGCACTTATGGCCCTGGGGAAGAAACTGAACTTTAGTCTGTTAGTCCAGGTGGGCATGATACTGAAGCACCTGCCTGAGCACAGCCGTATGAAGTGTTTGTTGCCAGGTAGGGTGGTGTGGTCCAGCCGTATGAAGTGTTTGTTGCCAGGTAGGGTGGGGGGGGGGGGGGGGTCCAGCCGTATGAAGTGTTTGTTGCCAGGTAGGGTGGTGTGGTCCAGCTGTATGAAGTGTTTGTTGCCAGGTAGGGTGGTGAGGGTCCAGCCGTATGAAGTGTTTGTTGCCAGGTAGGGTGGTGTGGTCCAGCTGTATGAAGTGTTTGTTGCCAGGTAGGGTGGGGGGGGTCCAGCTGTATGAAGTGTTTGTTGCCAGGTAGGGTGGTGTGGTCCAGCTGTATGAAGTGTTTGTTGCCCGGGTGGTGTGGTCCAGCTGTATGAAGTGTTTGTTGCCAGGTAGGGTGGTGTGGTCCAGCTGTATGAAGTGTTTGTTGCCCGGGTGGTGTGGTCCAGCTGTATGAAGTGTTTGTTGCCAGGGTGGTGTGGGTCCAGCTGTATGAAGTGTTTGTTGCCAGGTAGGGTGGTGTGGGTCCAGCCGTATGAAGTGTTTGTTGCCAGGTAGGGTGGGGGGGGGTCCAGCTGTATGAAGTGTTTGTTGCCAGGTAGGATGGTGAGGGTCCAGCTGTATGAAGTGTTTGTTGCCAGGTAGGGTGGGTCCAGCTGTATGAAGTGTTTGTTGCCAGGTAGGGTGGTGTGGGTCCAGCTGTATGAAGTGTTGTTGCCAGGTAGGGTGGTGAGGGTCCAGCTGAATTAAGTGTTTGTTGCCAGGTAGGGTGGTGTGGGTCCAGTTGTATGACGTGTTTGTTGCCAGGTAGGGTGGTGGGGGTCCAGCCGTATGAAGTGTTTGTTGCCAGGGTGGTGGGGGTCCAGCTGAATTAAGTGTTTGTTGCCAGGTAGGGTGGTGTGGGTCCAGCCGTATGAAGTGTTTGTTGCCAGGGTGGTGGGGGTCCAGCTGAATTAAGTGTTTGTTGCCAGGTAGGGTGGTGTGGGTCCAGTTGTATGACGTGTTTGTTGCCAGGTAGGGTGGTGGGGGTCCAGCCATATGAAGTGTTTGTTGCCAGGGTGGTGGGGGTCCAGCTGAATTAAGTGTTTGTTGCCAGGTAGGGTGGTGTGGGTCCAGCCGTATGAAGTGTTTGTTGCCAGGGTGGTGGGGGTCCAGCCGTATGAAGTGTTTGTTGCCAGGGTGGTGGGGGTCCAGCTGAATTAAGTGTTTGTTGCCAGGTAGGGTGGTGTGGGTCCAGTTGTATGACGTGTTTGTTGCCAGGTAGGGTGGTGGGGGTCCAGCCGTATGAAGTGTTTGTTGCCAGGGTGGTGGGGGTCCAGCTGAATTAAGTGTTTGTTGCCTGGTAGGGTGGTGTGGGTCCAGTTGTATGACGTGTTTGTTGCCAGGTAGGGTGGTGGGGGTCCAGCCGTATGAAGTGTTTGTTGCCAGGGTGGTGGGGGTCCAGCTGAATTAAGTGTTTGTTGCCAGGTAGGGTGGTGTGGGTCCAGTTGTATGAAGTGTTTGTTGCCAGGTAGGGTGGTGGGGGTCCAGCCATATGAAGTGTTTGTTGCCAGGGTGGTGGGGGTCCAGCCGTATGAAGTGTTTGTTGCCAGGTAGGGTGGGGGGGGGTCCAGCCATATGAAGTGTTTGTTGCCAGGGTGGTGGGGGTCCAGCCGTATGAAGTGTTTGTTGCCAGGTAGGGTGGTGGGGGTCCAGCCGTATGAAGTGTTTGTTGCCAGGTAGGGTGGTGGGGGTCCAGCTGAATTAAGTGTTTGTTGCCAGGGTGGTGGGGGTCCAGCCGTATGAAGTGTTTGTTGCCAGGTAGGGTGGTGAGGGTCCAGCCGTATGAAGTGTTTGTTGCCAGGTAGGGTGGTGGGGGTCCAGCCGTATGAAGTGTTTGTTGCCAGGTAGGGTGGTGGGGGTCCAGCTGTATTAAGTGTTTGTTGCCAGGTAGGGTGGTGAGGGTCCAGCTGAATTAAGTGTTTGTTGCCCGGGTGGTGGGGGTCCAGCCGTATGAAGTGTTTGTTGCCAGGTAGGGTGGTGGGGGTCCAGCCGTATGAAGTGTTTGTTGCCAGGTAAGGTGGGGGGGGGGGGGTCCAGCCGTATGAAGTGTTTGTTGCCAGGTAGGGTGGTGTGGGTCCAGTTGTATGACGTGTTTGTTGCCAGGTAGGGGGGGGGGGGGGGGGTCCAGCCATATGAAGTGTTTGTTGCCAGGTAGGGTGGGGGGGGGGTCCAGCTGTATGAAGTGTTTGTTGCCAGGTAGGGTGGTGTGGTCCAGCTGTATGAAGTGTTTGTTGCCAGGTAGGGTGGTGGGGGTCCAGCTGTATGAAGTGTTTGTTGCCAGGTAGGGTGGGGGGGGGTCCAGCCGTATGAAGTGTTTGTTGCCAGGTAGGGTGGGGGGGGGTCCAGCTGTATGAAGTGTTTGTTGCCAGGTAGGATGGGGCCTTGAGGATTTTGACTGCCTTCTTGAGACAGTGGGAGTTGTCCAGTTCTTCCAGGGAGGTGTGTGTGTGTGTGTGTGTGTGTGTGTGTGTGTGTGTGTGTCTGTGTGTCTGTCTGTCTGTCTGTCTGTGCCCCTCAGTGTGTGTGCCTGTGTGTGTAATAATAATAACTTTTTATTTGCAACTTGGGGTTCACTTATCTATTACATGTGCTTATGGTTCTGTCAATTACCAATTGTTTAGCTATTGTTGAAACGTGTAAACTGTGTAGGCCTACTGAACTAATTCAAAGATTTGGATAAGATGCTGACCTGTCAGTGTAATTCAGTGTACACCTGGTGGAGTGGAGAGGAAAACAACTACCCATACGCCGAAGAAGAGTGTACACCTGGCACCATAGTGAATTATTGAACACAACACTTAACAGTAACAGTGTTCCCAGCTATATTTCGCTTTCGTTTTCATGCAATGAATTTAATACACCCAGACGAGGTGATACACTTAGCAGCAAGGACGTGCACAGGTACGGACTCTTTTTATTTTTATTTTTATTGAACATTAAAAATGAACAAGCAGAAACACACTCACTTTTGCCACCACAGTTGAAAACATTGCGCTAAAGTGCCCTCTTGAGTGGTGAAATCATGGGAAAACATTAAGTTCCATAGGGTGGGAGCTGCCACACTGCTGCCACACTGAAAGCTCTGCCCCCGAAGGTCCTTAGGTTGGTGCGGGGGGTGGAGAGTAGGCCCATGCCTAGGGACCGCAGGTTCCGGGAAGGGGTGTGTTGACAGAGAAGGTCAGTGAGATACTGGGGGGCGCAGGCGTGGAGGGATTTGTAGGTGAGGAGGAGGATTTTGTACAGTATGTGATGCGGGACTTGACCGGAAGCCAGTGGAGGTGAATGAGGGTGGGGGTGATGTGCTGCCAGGTTGCCATTATGACAACTATGTTCTGTGTATTTGGGATGTATTTGGTGGCAGCACAGAGACCCTGGCCTCCACTCTGACATACGCCCTGCTGCTGAGGACAGCTCACACCCATGTACAAGGTACCTGTATTCACTACCTATACTAGTAGTCAGTCGAGTAGTCGGTCGAGAGAAGACGCTGGCATTGCTTGTTCGCCGCTTCTCAGATGCTACACTACAGACATCTGTCTATGTCTCTGGAGAGAAACTCAGAACTACACAGATATATAAGATAGCCAGACTGTGTTTACCACCTCAAATTAATACATTTATGCCCAGCCAATTCCACGTTTAGAGGTAGCTAGCTAACATTACATTGATCATACTCGTAAGACTTTTCACTTTTAAAAAAATGCCGGTCGAGAGAGGATGCTGGCGTTGCTTGTTTTCGCCGCTTCTCCGCCCGAAATCTAGATATACTTGCAGTATACAGAGTAGATGTCACGCCCTCTACCTCTAGGTAGTGGGCAGTGCCTCTCTCTCTCTTTCCCTCTCTCCCTCTCTCTCTCTCTCCCTCTAATTGGCAGGAGTGGCTTCAGGTGTGCAGCTGTCCGGCTGTTCTTCATTGTCTCATCGTTAGCCCTGTATAAAGACCCGGTCCAGCCTTCACTACTCTGCCAGATCGTAGCTTCAGTTTACCGTATGATACGCTTCCAGCTCCCCTACCTAATTACTACCCTGCCTGTACCTGCCTCCTACTTACCCCTGTTTTGCCTTTACCCCCCAGTACCCCTACCGGACTCCTGCTACCTGCCCTACCTGCCCTCCTGCCTGCCTGCCTGCCCTACCTGCCCCACTCCTACCTGCCTGCCTGCCCTACCTGCCCTCCTGCCTGCCCGCCTGCCCTACCTGCCCCACTCCTACCTGCCTGCCTGCCCTACCTGCCTGCCTGCCCTACCTGCCCTCCTGCCTGCCCGCCTGCCCTACCTGCCCTCTTGCCTGCCTGCCCTACCTGCCCCCCTCCTACCTGCCTGCCTGCCCTACCTGCCCTCCTGCCTGCCTGTCCTACCTGCCCTCTTGCCTGCCTGACCTCCCGGCCTGACCCCCCGCTTGCCCTACGACCATTCTCTGCCAACCCCCTTAAATAAATCATACTTTATTTTACCTTAACCTGTCTGTGTCTGTGTCTGCGCTTGGGTTCCCTATCGGACCGTCACAATATCACACAGAGGGAGGCTGTTATACTGAATATCACACAGAGGGAGGCTGTTATACTGAATATCACACAGAGGGCGTGTGTTATACTGAATATCACAGGAGAGGGAGTGTGTTATACTGAATATCACAGGAGAGGGAGTGTGTTATACTGAATGTCACACAGAGGGAGGCTGTTATACTGGATATCACACAGAGGGAGGCTGTTATACTGAATATCACACAGAGGGAGGCTGTTATACTGAATATCACACAGAGGGAGTGTGTTATACTGAATATCACAGGAGAGGGAGTGTGTTATACTGAATATCACAGGAGAGGGAGGCTGTTATACTGAATATCACAGGAGAGGGAGTGTGTTATACTGAATATCACACAGAGGGAGTGTGTTATACTGAATATCACAGAGGGAGTGCTGTTATACTGAATATCACAGGAGAGGGAGTGTGTTATACTGAATATCACAGGAGAGGGAGTGCTGTTATACTGAATATCACAGGAGAGGGAGTGTGTTATACTGAATATCACAGGAGAGGGAGTGTGTTATACTGAATATCACAGGAGAGGGAGTGTGTTATACTGAATATCAGCACGGCTGTGATTCGGTCGTAGGTACGAGGCCGCAGGCCTCTGTGATATACTGTGATATTCAGTATAACACACGACCTCGAGTGTGATATTGCTTTTATACAACAGAAAATAAACAAATAGTTCCGCAACTGAACTTCAAATGGACGGTTGCCTAGTAACCTGAACACAAACATGTAGTCTAATTAACGGTCATTTAGTAGAACATCTGTGCGGCGGAGTGATACATATAGTTAAAAGTCCCAGTGCTGTTATACTGTATATCAGCACTCATGGAATGCCTCTTGTCCAATCAAATTACTTGGTCAGAACTAACTGTTGTACAATGGTCAGTACAGAGCTGCAGCCGCTCATAGGTGGAGCTGCGTTAGTGATACAAGATCATTATTACATACGTATTCATTACAATCAAATACAATCAGTCAAATGTAGTTAGTTGTTCATAGCAAGCTACAGTGGTGGTTTTCGTAACAACTAGTGGAGTGTTTCCTCCAGGATTTTTTCACATTAGTGGCGGGGTGGTCAGTTTTCGCGCGCAATTTCTTTTCGCGTGCACGCGCATGAAACGCGCACTGGCTCTCAAAACAAAGACGTAATTTCACCCAAAACTAGAGGATGGCAACATTTTTTTAATTTTTTAATTGCGGTTAAGCCATTAAAGCCGAGCAGGTGATTTTATATAGAAGGTGATCAAATACCAAGATACCCTACAGCTGCAGCAGAACATGCGGAACGCGCATACATACAGCACTGAACATAGGTTACCGTATAATATACATGTGACTGACACACTGACAGGCAAATAAGCATCTCTGACACACAATGGAACAGTGATCACTTTTATAAAAATATATTTGTCTATATTGTAGGGACTATTAGTCAATAGAATGTCAAGCAGGGTAGATTTCCTAGGGTTTTCCAAATGATGGCGTGTGGACTTGGATATTAATTGTGTCAAGCTTAGGGCACAACATACAGTACAGGCCAAAAGTTTGGACACACCTTCTCATTCAATGTGTTTCCTTTATTTTCATGACTATTTACATTGTAGATTCTCACTGAAGGCATCAAAACTATGAATGAACACATGTGGAATGATGTACTTAACAAAAAAGTGTGAAATAACTCTAAATATGTCTTATATTTTAGATTCCTCAGAGTAGCCACCCTTTGCTTTTTTGTTGTTAATAAAATATATAATAATAATATTAAATATATATATATATATATAAAAACATATTATTATTAACACATATTATATTTAAGATGGCAGCGGTGGGATTTGAAACCACACCTCCAGAGAGACTGGAGCCTAAATCCAGCGCCTTAGACCGCTCGGCCACACTACCTGACTGTAGGCCTTTTAAAGCTGAGCCTGCCTTTTAATGGACTTTAATAGAGTCGAGAAAAGAGTTTGGAGATTTGGAACAAGGTCAGAATGACATGGTATTCTGTCCTCTTTCGCTGTGGAGCCATCCTAGCTTCTCATCTTTGAAAATATGGCAGTGGTGGGATTTGAACCTACGCCTCCGGAGAGACTGGAGCCTTAATCCAGCGCCTTAGACCGCTCGGCCACACTACCCCTTAGTCCCAACAGAAGATAGTCAAACCTCTTTCGGGTTTAAGGATCTGATGAGAAAAGGGACGAGGCCAATAGCCTAGCAAGACGAGGGAGCTGAGTTTTTAAGCTGGAGAAGAATACTAAATTCTATTGATGGAGATCACAGTGCTATTAGTTATATAAGGCATAGCTTGTATTGGACAGCTTCTCTAATGATGGCAGCGGTGGGATTTGAACCCACGCCTCCAGAGAGACTGGAGCCTAAATCCAGCGCCTTAGACCGCTCGGCCACGCTACCTGACTGTAGGCCTTTTACAGCTGAGCCTGCCACTCTCCCTTTTAAAGGACTTTAATGGAGTCGAGAAAAGAGTTTGGAGATTTGGAACAAGGTCAGAATGACATGGTATTCTGTCCTCTTTCGCTGTGGAGCCATCCTAGCTTCTAATCTTTGAAAATATGGCAGTGGTGGGATTTGAACCCACGCCTCCGGAGAGACTGGAGCCTTAATCCAGCGCCTTAGACCGCTCGGCCACACTACCCCTTAGTCCCAACAGAAGATAGTCAAACCTTTTTCTGGCTTTAAGGATCTGATGAGAAAAGGGAGTAGGCCAATAGCCTAGCAAGACGGGGGAGCTGAGTTTTTAAGCTGGAGAAGAATACTTAATTCTATTGATGGAGATCACAGTGCTATTAGTTATATAATGCATAGCTTGTATTGGGACAGCTTCTCTAAAGATGGCAGCGGTGGGATTTGAACCCACACCTCCAGAGAGACTGGAGCCTAAATCCAGCGCCTTAGACCGCTCGGCCACGCTACCTGACTGTAGGCCTTTTACAGCTGAGCCTGCCACTCTCCCTTTTAATGGACTTTAATGGAGTCGAGAAAAGAGTTTGGAGATTTGGAACAAGGTCAGAATGAGATGGTATTCTGTCCTCTTTCGCTGTGGAGCCATCCTAGCTTCTCATCTTTGAAAATATGGCAGTGGTGGGATTTGAACCCACGCCTCCGAAGAGACTGAAGCCTTAATCCAGCGCCTTAGACCGCTCGGCCACACTACCCCTTAGTCCCAAAAGAAGATAGTCAAACCTCTTTCGGGTTTAAGGATCTGATGAGAAAAGGGACTAGGCCAATAGCCTAGCAAGACGAGGGAGCTGAGTTTTTAAGCTGGAGAAGAATTCTATTGATGGAGATCACAGTGCTATTAGTTATATAATGCATAGCTTGTATTGGGACAGCTTCTCTAAAGATGGCAGAGGTGGGATTTGAACCCACGCCTCCAGAGAGACTGGAGCCTAAATCCATCGCCTTAGACCGCTCGGCCACACTACCTGACTGTAGGCCTTTTAAAGCTGAGCCTGCCACTCTCCCTTTTAAAGGACTCTAATGGAGTCGAGAAAAGAGTTTGGAGATTTGGAACAAGGTCAGAATGAGATGGTATTCTGTCCTCTTTCGCTGTGGAGCCATCCTAGCTTCTCATCTTTGAAAATATGGCAGTGGTGGGATTTGAACCCACGCCTCCGGAGAGACTGGAGCCTTAATCCAGCGCCTTAGACCGCTCGGCCACACTACCCCTTTGTCCCAACAGAAGATAGTCAAACCTCTTTCGGGTTTAAGGATCTGATGAGAAAAGGGACGAGGCCAATAGCCTAGCAAGATGAGGGAGCTGAGTTTTTAAGCTGGAGAAGAATACTAAATTCTATTGATGTAGATCACAGTGCTATTAGTTATATAATGCATAGCTTGTATTGGGACAGCTTCTCTAAAGATGGCAGCGGTGGGATTTGAACCCACGCCTCCAGAGAGACTGGAGCCTAAATCCAGCGCCTTTTTTATTTTTTATCTTTTTATAATAAAAATATCAAAGTATATTCATTTACATATCATAATGAAACAAGACATACATACAAGGATACATACAATCCTTCATGCTCACTTCAATTCAAAGCAACCAGGCTTGGGTTCAAATTTAGAAAAACATATAAACATTATAACATAATACATAAAGGGCAGGCCTTACCTCTCTTCAACTCAGAGAAACCAATAAAATAAAATAACCCTCAGATTTTCATTTCCATTTCCCCACCCCTATTTAAAGAAATCAAACCACTCCCGCGGACAAAATCCTTCTCAAACACCTCCCTCTTCAAATATTTAAACATAAAAAAAACATCTCTTCTCATTGCAGATTCAAATAAAGCCCAAGCATCTACTTTTCTTTCCTCAAAGTGAGCTATATTTCTCCGCCTCCACACTGCATGCCTAGCATGACTCAACACAAAATTCAATAGATTCACATTCCATTGCAAACTTTTCCCACATACCCCAAACAGAAAACAGAAAAAAATCCTATTATGTCTTAATCGAAAATCTAACTGTTCACACTCAATACTGTTGTATTTTATTTTTAGATTTTGCCACAAATTCCTCACTTTGATATCTTTGAAAACCTTGCCCCATACCGCTTCCGCTGCTACTGGGTAGGCTAGTCTTTACATTTTCACACACATGATCCACCAACTCCCCTCTCACATCCTCATCATATTCGGCCACATACTCATATACCGCTTCGTTTGGCATAAACCCAGGTACAACTTCATACGCTATATCCTTCACCTGTCTTACCCCAGCCCCCATAAACACTTCATTATAAAACATCCTATTTAAAAAAAGAGGTTGATTTAACACCAGATTGCTCGTGTCACATTTGTATTCCAGAAACGGAACGAACTCCGTCCATGCTGCAAACACTTCTTGATAAAACATTGGCATTCTAGAATACATCCTCTTCTTCACACACATCAACAACCCATTTTCCCCACACCCCCCACAAATGGAAATAAAATGCTTAAAAAAATCATTTCCACCCATATTGCACCTTGTCATATAATTTTATTCGGAAAGCCTTTCTTTTACTTTCTAAATCCACCAATTTTAACCCTCCCTCCTCATACCCCGCAATCAGTGTATTATGTGCAATCAACACACTTTTCCCCCTCCACAAAAACTTCCCCACAGCACTCTTCACCTCCTTTAACACCCATTCTGGCAAATCAATCGCCCCCATGACATATATTAGCTTTGACATTAATAGGGCATTTACCACAATTACCCTCCCTCTTAATTTTAAATCCCAAAATCTCCAAAAATTCAGTGTTTTTTTGAATTTATTTAACACCCCTGTCCATGTCATATCCCTCGCTACACTACTATTTGACCCTACAAACACCCCCAGAACCCTGATATGCTGCTCTGCTATTTTAAAAGGAAAATTCCCTTTATTTACCTCCCCAATGTACATTATCTCAGACTTTCCCATATTCACTTTCGCCCCCGAAGCTTCCCCATATACTTTTACAGCTTCATAATCCTCCCTATGCTATCTGTATCCCTAACCGTAAAGGTGGTGTCATCTGCATATGAATGAATGAATGAATGAATGAATGGACTTTATTGTCATTGCTACAGTACATGTACCAAACAACGAAATTTAGGAGGGGTGGCTCCCCTGGTGTTAGGAAAGGGGAAAAAAAACACTTTTAGAAGAAAAAAAAATCACAAGAAGGGAAGGAGCTGGTTTACATAAATAAAGGCTATGTACACTATCCACTGTACTATACTGTACAGACAGACGACTAGGGTTGTCATATTGCACAATAGTATTATTCCACATTTATTTAAAGTGTCGCAGTTTGCAGGCTTGAAATGTACATGTTTGTGCCTCAGCACTACACCTGATTTCTTCAGTCCAGCAGCTGCCATCAATCCGTCCAGACTGTCCAGGGCCCTGAACCTAGGTCTTTGCTGTGTTCAGGGCCTGGACGGCCCTGTGGTAGAAGCTGTTCTTCAGTCTGTTTGTCCTTGCGCCCAAGGTCCTGAACCGCCTTTTCGAGGGCAGCCTGGTAAAGTGTTCGTACCCAGGGTGGGTCGGGTCCCTGGAGATCTTGGAGGCCTTCCTGAGACAGCGTGTGTTGTCCAGCTCTTCCAGAGAGGGGAGGGGGGCGCCGGTGATCTTCTGTGCTGTTCTCATGACTCTCTGTAGCGCATTTCTCTCCGCTGTTGTGCAGCTGGTGTCTTTTGTGATATCCTTCCAGGTCAGGTCATCCCGCATGTGCATCCCCAGGAATCGGAGGGTCGAGACTCTCTCCACGCTCTCTCCGTCGATGAGCAGGGGCTGGATCTCGGACTTTTTCCTCCTGAAGTCTACGATGATTTCCTGGGTCTTTGACTTGTTCAGCAGCAGGTTGTTAACCTTGCACAGCTTGCTCAGTTGCTCTACCTCATCCCTGTACGCCGCCTCGTCCCCCCCCCCGAGATGCATCCCACACCGGTGGTGTCGTCTGCAAACTTGACGATGGAGTTGCTGGGGTGGACGGGGGTGAAGTCGTAGGTGTAGAGGTTGTAGAGGATGGGGCTTAGCACGCAGCCCTGGGGGGACCCAGTGCTGAGTCTGAGGGCTGTGGAGGTGTGGGGGCCCACCCGCACCCTCTGGGGGCGGTCGGTCAGGAAGTCCTTGATCCACGCACATATAGAGTGTGGTAGACCCAGGTCTAGTAGTTTGGTCACTAGCCTGTCTGGAAGGATGGTGTTGAAGGCGGAGCTGAAGTCCACGAAGAGCAGTCTCGCGTAGCTGTTTCCCCTCTCCAGGTGGGATAGAGTGGCGTGGAGAGTCGTCGCGATGGCGTCCTCTGTGGACCTGTGGGCTCTGTAGGCGAACTGGTATGGATCCAGGTTGGGCGGGAGGCGTGTGAGTATGTGGGCCCGGACTAGTTTCTCGAAGCACTTCATGATGATTGGTGTGAGTGCCACCGGGCGGTAGTCGTTTAGGCAGCTCACCGTGCTTTTCTTCGGGACTGGGATGATAGTTGAGGTTTTCAGGCAGGGTGGGATGGTGGCCTGGGACAGGGACTGGTTGAAGATGTTGGTGAAAACCCCGGCCAGCTGGTCGGCGCAGTCCCTCAGCACCCGTCCCAGGACGCCATCCGGCCCCGAGGCTTTCCTGGGGTCCACCGCCTTCAGTACGCGTCTCACTTCATGCTCTGTGAGGGTGAGGCTGCTGAGAGCTGGAGAGAGTGGTGTTTGTGTTGTGGTTACTTCCGTTCGCCCCTCGTCGAACCGGGCGTAGAAGGTGTTCAGTTTTCCCACCAGCAGGGGGTCGTCCTCTGCGGCTGTGAGCCTGTTGGCTCTGAAGTTTGTCATCTGCTGAACCCCCTGCCACATCCGCCTGGAGTCGTTGCTCAGGAGGCATTCCTCAATCTTCTCTCTGTGGTCTGCCTTGGCCGCTTTGATTCCGCGCTTTAGGTTAGCCCTGGTGGTGCTGTACAGCGGTGTGCTCTTCCCTGCGAAGAAGGCGTTGTCCCTCTCGTTGATCAGTTTTTGGACTTTCCCAGTCATCCATGGCTTCGTGTTGGGGTAGACCCGGACACGTTTGTCCACGGTGACTGAGTTGGTGCAGTTCACTATGTGGTTCAGAACCGACGACGTGTACTGTTCCAGGTCCTCATGCTCATATTCCTGCCATGGGGTGTCATTTAGGCAGATCTGCAGTGGAGCGGACCCTTCTGGCCAGGTTCTGACAGTCTTAGTGGTGATGGGAGCACTTTTCCCCATGGTAGTGTATGCAGGGATCAGGAGGATTGACACATGGTCAGACATGCCTAGATGAGCTAGCGGACTAGCCTTGTAAGCACGTTTGATGTTGGTGTATACCTTGTCCAGTGTTTTTTCTCCTCTTGTTGCACATTTCACATGCTGATAGAACTTGGGTAGTACTGCCTTCAGGTCGACATGATTGAAATCTCCTATATTGGTGGATGAGACTTTTTCCTTGGAATGGTATTTCCACTGCTTTTAATTTGACATCTGCCTTCACCAGGCATGCCAACGGCTCTGCCGAGATGGCATACAGCAGAGCTGAAAGAGGACAGCCCTGCCTCACTGACCTCTCCAACGGAAAGCAGTCAGTTAGGCTCCCATTTACCTTGACACAACTCTTTGCTTTACTATACAATAACTTCACCCAGTTAACCATCCTATGCCCAAAATTCAATCTCTCCATTGTTGAAAATAAAAAATCGTGCTCCACCCTATCAAAAGCCTTATTTAAATCTAAACTAAGCATAATCCCCCCCTCCTCACTATTCCCCATACTATCCACTACATCCCTTACTGTGCAGATTGTGTCAACTCTATCCCTGCCCGGGACGCTGTAGGCTTGTGTTGGCGATATTATTGTCCCCATGACCCTCTTCATCCTATTTGAAAGTACCTTGGTTAGGATTTTATAGTCGCTTGTTAACAACGTTATAGGCCTGTAATTGTCTAAACTTACTTTATCCCCCTTTTCTTTATATAAAATGGTTAAAATCCCAGTAGCCATTGAGTCCGGCACCTCCTGCCCCTCTTCCATCCCATTAAAAACCCTCAACAATATCGGCGCCAATATCTCTACAAAGGTCTTGTAAAATTCATTGGTCAGACCATCTATCCCCGGGCTTTTATTTGATTGCATTTGTTTGATAGCTGTTACTATCTCTTCCAACAAAATCCCATTGTCACACATCTTTTTTTCCTCCTCTGCTATCTTGGCCTCTACATGCCCCAGCACCTCCCTCACTCTCTCCTGATCACTGCCCTGTTTTTGTAAAAGTTTTTTATAATAATCCTCTACCACCCCTAACAGACCCACATAATCTCCCACCTTCTCCCCCTTCTCATTTTCTAACTCCCTAATATAGTTTCTTTCCTGTCTCTTCTTCTCCAACCCCAGAAAGAAGGAAGTGCTCTTTTCTCCCTCCAGCGCATACTTTGCTCTGCTCCTCACCATGGCTCCCTCAAATTTCCTCTTAACACACTGACCCAATTCCCCCTCAATTTTCAAATATTCAGCTACATCATGATTTGGATTTTGCGCGCATAATTTAAATTCTGTTTCCAATCGTTCTTGTAATTCCCTCCCCTCTTGTTTCTGCAAAAAACTCCTTTGCCGTGCATATCTCACACACACTGTCCGTATTTTTCTTTTCACATTCTCCCACCATTTACAAATATCAGTTTCCATCAATGGATCTTCCAATTCCCTCACAATACATCCCCCCACCCTACACTGCAACAACTCCTCCCTTAGCATGCTAGAATTTAAGCACCACACCCCTCCCCCTCTTTCCTCCCTTCCCACCCCCATATTCACTTTAAGCACTGCATGGTCACTCAGACCAGTAAAATTATAATCTACCCTGTTAATACACCCCAAAATATCATTCTTAACTAAACACAAATCAATTCTACTCCATTTCATTTCTCCCATCACCACCTGTCTTCTAGAGCTCTGTTGTGCATTTGCATTCCCTGCCCTCCAACAATCAACCAAAATATTTTCCTCTATTAAATCAAACAAAACATTCCTAGACATATCTTGCCTAAAACATGAAGTGTCTAGCCTTGTACAGTGTACATTAAAGTCTCCAATAACTAAACATTTCCCCTGACATAATGGTTTTAATTTAACAAAAAAAATCCTTCCTCTCCCTCTTATTATTTGGTGCATATATATTAAATAGTTGGTACGTTTCATTATTATGCTCAAACTCTACCCCAAGGAGTCTCCCACCACCGTCATTATAAATACTCTTCATTTTAGTCACATTCCTGGCCAGAATTGCCACTCCACAAGATCTCTCAGTCCCATGATTCACAATAATCTTCTCCGACCAGTACTTTTTCACATGTATCATGCTGTCCACCGTCCAATGTGTCTCTTGTACACATAATATGTCCGCCTTTACTGATAGAATCATCATCTGCATTTTTAAGTCCTTTCTTAATCCATTTGCATTAAATGATGCTATCAGCATGAATAGATAGAGAAGAAAAGCAATGCACCCCATCATTTTGTTGGCTCACCTTTCTTCTTCCTTCTGTCTTTCTCTCCTTCTCCTCCTCCCTCCTCAGCAAGGGGGCGCTTTCCCAACGAGGTGGTAGGTTGTCTCCCAGCAGCTCCTCCTGTCTCCATCTCCACCGCATACTCCCTCGGCGTCACTCGGGCCGAGCCTGTCACCACTGGGGTCCCACCTGTCCCAAAGACCAGGCCTCCGGAGACAGCGACCCGCACACCCGACCCACCGGAGTCTTCGCCCTGGGACGGGGTAGGCGCCTTGCCGACCCCCACTCCGCCCGTCTGCGAATCCTCCTGCGTCTGGCCGTCCTCCACCGTAACATCGTCATAGGTGTCACCCATCTGGTCCGCTCCCGTCATCCTTGGGTCTTCCTCACCCTCTCCGCCCTCCTCCGCATCACTGCTCTCCAGGTCTGGCATGTCCCCCTCTCCGTCTGCCTCTGGTGCTGCTTCACTTTCCTGCCCGGTCTGATCGCCCTCCTCCTCCTCCGCCTCTGGTGCTGCTCCACTTTCCTGCCCGGTCTGCTCGCCCTCCTCCTCCGCTCCGCATTTGCAGTCCCGCGGTTGTCTCCAGCAGCCCTTGCACATGGTGAGGGGACATTCCCTTTTATAATGCCCCTGCTCGCAGCAATTGTGGCATATGAATCAGTGGCGGATACAGAAAGTGGCTGATGGGTAGGCCTGGAAAAATCTGGGTGGGCCTGAGTGAAACTCATCACCGCACGTTTTAGACCTATGTATGAGCAGCCAGATGGATGGAACACAACCGGGCTCGCGATCATAGGCGCCGATTTATGTTTCTGCCCGTGGGTGCTCGAAACATTTGGGTACGACCAACACGCATGCACACACACGCACACACACGCACACGCACGCACGCACGCAAAATACTAGCAGGGACTGGAGGAGATCACTATGCAGACCATGAAACGAACGGAAAATAAATAAAGTACCTGTCTACCCAGAGAATGCAACGGACAGCCAAACAAGTTATTATAATACACACACGCAAGGCATTCAAGTGCCCGCAATAGTCAACGAATTAACCAATAACCATCAACTATGGAGGACCAAGTATAGAAATTGTAATAAGAAATGCCTGTATTATCATTTGCAAGCTTTTAACTGTGGGTGTTGACAGTCCAGTGCAAACCGAAAGCTCAAGTTGAATCATACATGTACCTGGCTCGGACCAGTTGTGGTGATCCATCATTTTATTACAAAACCTAACGCTGCTTATTAGGGGATTTACGTAAACTGGTGTATACACATATATTGTTGTGTAAAGTTGTGTGCTTCTATTGTATTATATTATTATATCCAGTGAAGGCATACACAATGTTGTTCCACACAAATGTTTCCCTCTTCGTTTTAATCTTGGAAAGTCTCATAAAAAATATACTTCACCGAACTATTACAGCGCTGTCTCGGACTCTCCGCACGTCAGCGTGTGGCGTCATCATCTGTTATTGTGAATAAATAAGATTTCTAGACAAGGCCTGGTCCAAACGTTCATTATTTTCACTGACTTCCAGACGTGGCTTTTTAAGAAAGCGGGACAATGTTAGCTGCCATCGTAGCGCGCACACTGAACAACTGGTCAAGGTCAACTGAACAATCAGAGTAAACGTAAAAGAGGAAGCAATGTAAACGTAAGAGAGGAAGTTGAATATTATTAGTATTAATACATACTTTTAATCATTTCCAAGACAAAACTATTCACATTACAGTTAGTTAGTGAAAATTAAACTTTAAAAATATTTTATTATAAAAAAATATGTTTTTTTTATGAATCTGACTGGGTGGGCCAGCTGTCAATCTGGGCGGGCCTAGGCCCACCCAGGCCCACCCATAGATCCGCGCCTGAATGAATTCTGGACACTCGCGGATCACATGCCCCTCCTTGATGCACAGACGACACACCCTCTTTTGCCTGTCATGGATAAGGCGGAAATATTCCGTGCCCTCCAGCGTCGAAAATTTCGTCGTGTATGGCAGGGACTGGACCTGATCGGTGAACTCCACCTTGCAGAATCTGGTCCCGTCCACTATCTCAGTCCCCGGCCACATCCTCCTCTTAATTGGGGAAACCGCGTTTACCCTCCATAGGTGTAATTTATCCAGAATGTCACTGTCCTCTATATAAACTGGTAAGTTCATGAATGATACGACTAGTTCATTTTTGTTCATGTCTCTTGCCAGTATTCTACTGTTTTTGATTTTGAACCCATCTATCAGCTTCTCCTTTCCCTTCAAATGGCTCATTGTCACTTCATATTTTCCGGGTGACTTGTATCGACAGCCGATTACAGTCCCACATACTGCCTTTATCCCACGCAATAACTCCATCATTGTTACTTTATCCTCCCCGACAATCTCCACTCCTACCGTCAGATCTTTTCCGTACATTGTTGTTTTCCCGTTTATGCCATCATCACTTGTCGTTGTCTTATCCGTTCCATGTTTATTATCCATTATCAGTCAAGAAAAAAGCGATTTACGTCCCCCAACCAGCACTAAGCTGTCGGGGGAACGCACTCCAAAACAAAACCGAAATTAAATTGAAAAAAACAAATACGCATAAACAGAAAACAAAGAATTAAACAAGCAAAACGTTTTCACTCTCAAACAGCAGTCCTCTGAGCTCAGGCAATCACACCTGCTCCCACTCACACTGATTGAATCCAGCGCCTTAGACCGCTCGGCCACTCTACCCCTTAGTCCCAGCAGAAGATAGTCAAAACTCTTTCTGGGTTTAAGGATCTGATGAGAAAAGGGACTAGGCCAATAGCCTAGCAAGATGAGGGAGCTGAGTTTTTAAGCTGGAGAAGAATACTAAATTCTATTGATGGAGATCACAGTGCTATTAGTTATATAATGCCTAGCTTGTATTGGGACAGCTTCTTTAAAGACGGCAGCGGTGGGATTTGAACCCACGCCTCCAGAGAGACTGGAGCCTAAATCCAGCACCTTAGACCGCTCGGCCACGCTACCTGACTGTAGGCCTTTTAAAGCTGAGCCTGCCACTCTCCCTTTTAATGGACTTTAATGGAGTCGAGAAAAGGGTTTGGAGAATCGGAACAGCCACAAACCCTCTGCACCCCACCTCCACTGGGCGGACTTCAGTGTTCCAGCCGCGGTGTTGTGCTTCGGCGGCGAGCTCAGCATAGCGTAGATGTTTCCGCTCGTAAGCTTCATCCACTGCGTCCTCCCAGGGTACGGTTAGTTCAATGATGTACACCTTTTTTAGAGAAGGGGACCAGAGAACCAAGTCAGGTCTCAGCGTGGTTATGGCGATCTCTTTAGGAAACACAAGCTGTCGTCCAATATCAGTCAGCATCTTCCAGTCGCGGGCCAACCGTAGCTGGCCTCGCTCAGATGGTGTCGAGCTGCTCCTGGTAACCTTTGCCCCCTCATGGACAAAGGTAATTGCCTGTTGGTGGTTGGATGCTGATGGCGGTAGGGAGTTGGTGGCAGCTCGTTTGTCCTCCAGGGTGGATGCAAAGATCTTCAGGACTTGGTTGTGACGCCACGTGTAGCGTCCTTGGGCAAGACTAGTTTTGCATCCTGAAAGAATGTGCCTGAGGGTGGCTGGCGTGGAACAAAGGGCACACCCCGGGTCTTCACCATACCACTGGCCAAGGTTACCTGGTGTTGGAAGGACGTCGTATGTAGCTCTGATAATAAAGCTCAACTGCCTCGCTTCCATGGCCCACATGTCCTTCCAGCTAATCTTCCTCCTCTCCACACTGTCCCATCGCGTCCACTGTCCCTGCTTGGCAAGAGAGACTGCCTTGGCCCATCTTCCAGCCTCCTCCTGATGGTGTACTTCCTCCACCACCATCTTCCTCCGTTCTGGTGCTGTGGCCTTACTCCAAGCAGGGCGAGCAGCTGTTAGCCCGAAGCCTATAATATAATATATAACCCTGACTAACCACTCATACATATACAGTATATATATATATATATAATATATAACCCTAACCACTCAAACATACATATATATATATATAATATATAACCCTGACTAACCACTCAAACATACATATTTGGGTCCTGGGGAAGCCCCGCCCTGAGGGCACACACACACACACACACACACACACACACAGACACACACATACTCACACACACACACACACACACACACACATACTCACACACACACATACTCACACACACACACACACACACACACACACACAGACACACACACACACACACACACACACACTCACACTCACACACACACACATACACACACATACACACACATACTCACACACACACACACACACACACACACACATACACACACTCTCACACACGCACACACACACACACATACTCACACACATACTCAGGTTCTGTCCTTCACAGAGTCCACACTGGGAACATCACACATGGAATAGTCTGAGTGTGTGTGGGAGTGTGGGAGTGAAAGTATGTATGTGTGAGTCTTCTCTCTCATCCCAACACAAATAATAAAACACAGGACAGAATTGTGTTTTGAGAAAAGCAGGTTCCAGCAGGTGAAAGAGACACTTGGTTAACACAAGAGCAGCTAACACAAATGGTTATGTACTACGCAGAACTAGGCTTGTAACTGGTAAAAGAATGTTTTCTTATCGGGCTGTCAAGCTGTGGAATGCTTTACCTGATTCCATTAGGTGGTTATCAAAAAAACTATTCAACAAATGCACTTTTGTCAGATGCAGGGTTAGGGTTAGATGCAGGTTTGTCAGATACAGCCAGCATTTTATCAAAGACATTTATAGCATTTTGAATTGGCTTATTTATTCAACATTGACATTTTATATAAAACAGCAAAATAATTCAGATTCTGTTTTTAAGAACCTGATATCATGCTGAAACAGGAATGAACTTAACTAAGCAGCACATCACAGATCATGTCAGTGCAGCAGACTCACAAGTTCAGCAGTTCTGTGAGTTTTCCAGACAGGTGGAACCCTGCCGCTGCCTCCTTCAGATCAAGGCCATCCTCCGCCTCCTCTTTCTCATACACTCCCAACACCAGACCCTAGCAAAGACAAACGCACAGGTGGACATGCAATCTCTCACACACACACACACACACACACACACACACACACACACACACACACACACACACACACACAATAACGACGAGTACTCCTGGTCCTGACCACTGATTTCGTATAACGTATGTTTCACACAAAGGGTGAAGAAAATCAGTGTCCCTGTTTCTTGTGTAACCCTCTCCTGAGGTACTATTTCAATAAATTAAGATGTAACAGGATTATGAGTCTTAGCTGTTGATGGTGAACTGACTAACTCTCTTATTGTTTACAAACAAATCAGATAAGTGTATGTAATTGTAATTGTAAGTCCCCATAAACCAAGTAAGCATATAAACCCATATATAAACAAAATACAAAGGACAGCAATTTAGAAGGAATAGCAAAAATATGTTTTTTTTATTTTAGGTATATGCTGTGAGCTACACTATGTGTGTGCTATACTATGTGTAGGCCATGTGTTGGTATGTAAGCTGGTATGTGTGTGTGTTTGTGTGTGTGTGTGTGTATGCAAAACAAAAATAACAATGAAGTTGAAACAACCACAAACCTTACTACAATCAATGAAAAATAATAAAGAAAGTCCAGAGTTGTAGATTCACAGTTTGAGGTCTCCCAAGCGCTTGGCTTTTGTTGGTGCACATATGAAAGAAAGATAAGTCCGGGGTATCACTGATACTGTAACTCCCAATAACTCACTAAGGTACCATGTGGAGGTGAAGCAGATCTGGTAGCGACGAAGTCAGATGAGTTGGTCTGACGCGTTGCACACGCGGACTCAGTCCTGACGGCAGCCATGTGGATAACAATCCTCTGGTTCAGTCTGATAACACTCCTCTGGTTCAGTCTGATAACAATCCTCTGGTTCAGTCTGATAACAATCCTCTGGTTCAGTCTGGATGTGGATAACACTCCTCTGGTTCAGTCTGGGGTACAAGTCGCTGCTCCGGTAGCAGGCAGAACGTTGTACACGGTACACGTTTATCATGAATGAAAAATAACAAACCGGCTAACCCTTTAAACTGAAACAAAAACCTGAAATTGCTAAACGTCAAACAACAGTCCAAACTTAAATAACAAGATAGTAATACGTCGTTGTCGCATGCTCTCCAAACACACAGCCAACTCTGCCACAGGTGTCTGTGGTTTCCTCTCACTCATTCAATCATCTGTCACGCCCCCGTGCACTTCCTCAAACTAAACAACATTTATACAAATTAATCAATGGGCAGAAAGAGTGATACTATAGGCATACATGACTTGCACTGGGCAAAAGAATGACACCATCATGCATGATCACTAGTGTAGTGTTTGGCAAACTGTTGCGTAGCTGAGTGAGCATTGGTAGATCCTACTAGTACAGACTTTACACTCACACAGGCTTTCTCTCTCTCGCTGATCTCCTTATCTCAGGTTCTGGATTCACTACACTTGTCTTTATGAATGAGTTAACATTATTTATTTTAAATGATTGAGATCAAAACAATGTACATTGAATGAACAATACTGTTTAACTGCGAGTCCTCAGGAAATACCACCTCAGACAGGAGCTGCTTGTGACCTTCTACCGCTGCACAGTGGAGAGCATCCTCACCTACTGCATCTGCGTGTGGTTCTCCAGCTGCACAGCCGCAGAGAGGAAAGCGCTACAGAGAGTCGTGAGATCGGCCCAGAAGATCATCGGCGCCCCCCTCCCCTCTCTGGAAGAGCTGTACAACACACGCTGCCTCAGGAAGGCCTCCAAGATCTCCAGAGACCCATCCCACCCTGGGAACGAACACTTTGTTCGGCTGCGCTCAGGCAGGCGGTTCAGGACCATGTTCGCACGGACAAATAGACTGAAGCTCAGCTTCTACCCTAGGGCCAATCAGGCCCTGAACACAGCAAAGACCTAGGTTCTTGGCCCTGGACAATCTAGACAATTTGATGGCAGCTACTAGATTGTAATCAAGTGCAATACTGAAACACAACTGTGAACATTTCAAACCTGCAAACTGCGACACTTTAAATGAATGTGCAACAATACTATGTGCAATATGACAACCCTTGTGTACATAAGGTTCAGATAAAGGACATGTTATGATATTTATAGCATAGCATAGAGTACAGCACAGTGTTTTATTGTATAGTATAGTAGTATAGTATAGTAGATAGTGTACATAGCCTTTATTTATGTCAACCAGCTATTTTCCCTTCTTGTTTTTTAGTCTTTTTTACAAGCACCAGGGGAGCCCCCCCCTCCTAAATTTCGTTGTATGGTACCTGTACTGTATTAATGACAATAAAGACCATTCATTCATTCATTTACGTAGCACTCATCTGATACACTGCAATACTAATGTATAAACACGTGAGGGCGCTATCATCACGGCCATATAGCAGAAACAGGAGGCATGGCGCCATCTGGTGGTCAATTGTCGTCAGCACAACACAAAGCGAATTGGCGAATCCAGAAGCACATGAGAATATTTCCTATTCAGTGGTTGAAACTATCACACATCTGGCACTCCGAATTGTTTCAGCAGCAGTATAAAAAACTATGTTATATTTTCCAATGTATTTAAATAAATGAAAGGCCTCCTATTATTGATGAATGTATCCAGCTGTGTAGCAGCACAGTAACATTCCACTCCATGGAATGGAAAAGCAGTGGGGTCACCAGCGCCCTCATGTGGACAACATCATAACCTGCAACCTGCCACCTGGGTGCACTGATACTGTAGCTACAAGGAGGAAACTAGACTCAAACAGTCTGGATAGAATAATGGGGTGACATACGTTTTATTCCATGAATATAGCAGGCATACAATTACCATTTTAGAACAGGAAGAATGGTTGAACTGACTCACCGACTGCTGTAGAGCAAATATAATAATATCAGTTTTCACATGAATGTTTGGCAGAGACTTTTGGCTATGTTTTGTTGATAGCAAAACATATCTAATATTGATAATCTGACATGTAATTATCACTATGTGCTAAGAATTGTTGATTGTGCTTAGGGCTGGGTATCGCCACTGATTTCCCAAAACTATTCGATTCCGATTCACAGCTCCCGATTCGATTCACGATTCGATTTGATTCAATTCGATTCCGATTCGATTTAGTTACAATATCATGTTTCCTTGAATATGAAGAGATTCTCAGAACTAATGCTATAAATGGTTCAAGGAACCCTATAACATGTAGCATTGTTAAACATATCAATGTTTACATTAAGAATTGACTCCAAAGCAGTTACATGAATGTACTTCTTATTGGAACATAAATGAACATCATTGACCAACATTTTGCTAAATCAGACACTACAAAAAGTGCTTTTTAACGTGCTTTACTGCAGCCAGTGTAAATAAAGGGGCTACAAACATAGCCTATCGGTAAACAAGACATCACATATCCCTCAGGACTGTCTCAAATTTATATATTAAAATTAAATTTATATTATATTATGCTTATTTGCATAATATATATAAAAAAGGAACTTGGCGTGAAACTGTGCGCACCTCTAAGCACACTGGGACCCATGCGTACGCATAGTAACTGGAGAAATGAGCAACTGCGACTCCGCTGGCAGAAGGATGAAAGAGGAGAAACGCTTTGAAATGGATACCATTTCCACCGACATAAGAAATATTGCCTCTCACGTATTATGAAGGAGTGCACACAAAGGATACGTGCACACTGCACATATCTTATTCGTCCTTGTCCTGTACGCATCACACTATATACATATATCTTTACTGTACATAGCCTATCATATTGATATTCATGCAAATATATTTATTTTTTACATAAATATTAATTGCTAGGGCTGGGTTCAAAAAAATCGATTTCCCGATTCTGAATCGATCTTCATTGAATGAGCGATTATCGATTCATAAATCCCGAGATCGATCTTTCATGCATTTTCCTGCTTGCAGCTTCAACCCGCAACGAGATCTCGTGGCCAGATCTCACGCTACAAGAATTTATCATATCTCACGCAACGAGAGGTCTCAACACTGTAAAATCTAAAAACATGGCGATGGCAGGGACACAAGTCACCACCAGGCTTAAAGGCAGATGTCTGGGTGCATTTTGCATGTACAAATTATGGCGATAGAGATGAGCAGGACAAAAGCAAAGCCATATGTAAGCTGTGCGCAGTGGAGGTTAAATTTAGTGGAAACACCACAAATCTACGGAACCACTTATTGAGGCATCACCCTGACGTGAAACATGGAAAAGAGGATCCGAAACATGAAGATCGATTCAGAATCGGGAAATCGATTTTTTGAACCCAGCCCTAATTGTGCTTATTTAGTGCAATAAACATCAATCTTTATAGATTTAAAGATCTTAAATACTGTGGTTTTTAGGATATATATGTATACACGCAGTGGAGGGCTGAGGGGAACTCCCGCTCCTTCTTAGCCCCTTCTAACCCTAACCCTAACCCTTCTGGGACCCCTAACCCTAACCCTAACCCTAACCCTTCTGGGACCTCTTCCCTTGGGCTGACACGCCCCAACGCCTCCTGCTGCTCCTGGAGGAGCCGACACTGCCTCCTCTTCTCCTCCTCTGCCTGCAGCAGCCTGGGTGAGGAGATGAAGAGATGAAGACGGAGATCAGATATTGTATATTGAGTTATGAGGGCACGTCAGGAAGATGCAATTCATTTGAGAAGTGTGTGTGTGTGTGTGTGTGTGTGTGTGTGTGTTACCCCTCTAGCTACTGTCTTTCTCTGCCTCCATGCAAGCATACATATCATGAGTGCTGTGTGTGTCTGTCTGTTTACATATGTGTGTGTGTGTGTGTGTGTGTGTGTGTGTGTGTGTTCTAGCTTCTTTCTCTCTGTTTCCTCCTCCACGCGGGCCTGTATCTCTACAGACTGTCTCTCTCTAGATGTGTCCTAAAACTACTCCTACCTCATACATATTATGTGAAGGACACCCAGGGCTTGACATTAAGCTTTTTCAGGTACTTGTCCTTCGGACAAGTGAACTTATCTTTTACTTGTCCTAGAGCTCAAGTTACTTGTCCAAATCCAAAGATTTTGAAAAAGCAATAATATGAATAATAATATATTATACTCTCACCGGCCACTTCATTAGGTACACCTTTTCAACTGCTTGTTAACGCAACTATCTAATCAGCCAATCATGTGGCAGCAACTCAATGCATTTAGGCATGTACAGTAGATATGGTCAAGACGATCTGCTGAAGTTCAAACCAGCATCAGAATGGGAAATAAAGGTGATTTAAGTGACTTTGAACCTGGCATGGTTGTTGGTGCCAGACGGGCTGTTGCGTGATATTATAGTGTCAATATGGACCAAAATCTCTGAGGAATGTTTCCAGCACCTTGTTGAATCTATGCCACGAAGAATTAAGGCAGTTCTGAAGGCAAAAGAGGGGGTCCAACCCCAAGGTGTGCCTAATGAAGTGGCCAGTGAGTGTATGTGTATGCAAATAACACATTTGACTACTATTGATTTGATAATGATGTATCCTTAATTTTCAAATGTATTCATTAAACAATATTTTGTAATTATTTAAAAACGTAGGGGTAATCAGTGATTACCCTAACCCTAACCCTTTTAGATTAAGATTGGCCACAAAAGGGATGCATATCTAGGAATATTTACAAAAAATGTTTGTAACTACAGTCCCTCCCCAATGGAAGCAATCGTATTTGCTAGCTTTTGGATAGTAGCCTATATTCAAATTGAGAAATCTATCATTAGTGTCATTCTGAAGTTCGTATTGCGATGTGCTGGTCTTAAAACTTCAAACCTAAAATATACGATCGCATCGAACTACATGAAAATAAGCGGCATTGAGAAGAAGCGAATACGCGTTCACGTGAATGGCACTAGTGACAGGAGACCCACAACACTATGGCTGCGTTCGTAAACTCGCTCTGGAATATGATCAGCACTCATGGAATGCCTTTTGTCCAATCAAATTACTTTATGACGTTGAACGCAGTGTGCGCTCTGGCGCTCTGAGCGAATTTACGAACTATGACGATAACGAACTAGGAGAGACTGAAATAGCGAGAATGAGGCGCGGCATCGCTTTGCTTGCTATTTTTTTTTACTATTCAGATCGGAAGGAGGAATTAATGTTTGCAGATATTAATACATATTGATTTGTTTTTTTGTTTTGACTTGTCCATCGGACAACTGCAGGAGGAAGTCCACTTGTCCGAACATAAAATGTACTTGTCCCGGACAAGCGGAGCCCTGACACCTTTAGGTAAGGTAACATGATTTGGCAATCACCTGCTATTCTATTAAAATGACAGTGAAAGTTACTACATTTGATAATTTGACTGTGTAAAAACTCATCAATCAACATCCTTTCATAGACATCATTGTATGAATGAATATCTCAATGTTTGGATTTAACCTCTTCTTATCCACCTCATTTTTCTGGTTTTCTGCTCGAAATGACATGCCCACAGTGAATATAGAATATCTCCACAATCACAAGGGCCTTCATAATGATCTTGTTATCAAATGAAAGCTAACACCTGTGGGGTGGCTGTAGAAGTGTCAGAATCAAAATCTATGTTACTGTGTCAGAGTAAATAGAGCTAGAACATTATAAAACATCTCAAATTCAGTCTCCGCCTAAAAAAACAACAGCTTTTACAGTGAATATCACCTTGGAAACCTGATAACCAAGCCCAAATCATCTAGGAATCAGTACTCCAGGGTCTTATTAGTACTTGTGCCAAAGTTGATGCTAGTAATGTGAGCAAATGCAACTTTGTACCTGTTTTAGTACAGGTATGTTTAGGCGGACACCTATATGTTTAGGCCATTTGGAGATATGTTGGCACCATCTTTGACCTTTGACCTTTCTCATGTATCAGATTATTATTATATATTTTTTTTTTTTTGAGTTGGCCGACCAATGGTATGGAA